>NC_070633.1:5894149-6000149 GCF_947347685.1 Pleuronectes platessa
TTGTTGTTCCTTTTCCAGGATTTTTGAGAGAAATGGCAGTTTGGAGATGGGACGAAGGTTATTGAAGTTGTTGGGGTCTGAACCGGGTTTTTTCAGCGTCGGTGTCACTGCAGCAGATTTACGAGAAGATGGGACAGAACCAGAGGTCATGGAAGAATGGATAATGGCAGCTATCAGGGGCAGTAGAGAGGGGAGGGAGGCTATAACCAGGGAGGATGGCAGGGGGTCAAGTTGGCAGGTGGATGATTTGGATTTCCGGATGGCATCCGATAACTCGGCAGCAGAGGAGAGTTGGAAGCATGAAAGTGGTAAAGAGAGGGGGGAGTGGAGAACTAGAGGGGGTGGACAACTAGACATGTGAGGGGTCAGTTGCTGGTGGATAGTAACTATTTTTGTGTTGAAAAATGACATCAGGGCGTTACAGTGGTCAGTGGAGTAGAAGTGTGGGGGAAGGGAATCTGGGGGGCGCAGTGTGTTGTTGACCACTGAGAACAGGGCCCTAATGTTCCCAGCACCAGCAGTGATTTTATCTGTAAAGTGTTGGGATTTGGCTGAGGAGAGGGCGTCTTTGTATTTGATGATGTGGGCATGATACATCTGTTTGTGGATAGTGAGTCCAGATCTTCTGGAAAGCTGCTCCAGCTGACGTCCTTTGGCTTTCAGCTGACGTAGGTGAGAGGAGAACCAAGGGGCAGGGTGGGTGAATGAGACAGTCCGAGTTTTGAGGGGAGCAAGTGAGTTCAGCAGAGTTTTGAGACCATTATTGTAGAGAGAAACCAGATGATCCGGGGTGCATGGGTAACTGATGGTGGAGAAATTGTCAATGCCTGTTCTGAAATCAGCTAAATTAATGTTTTTTTATGTTACGGAAGGACATAACATGTGACTGTTTGGTTTTGGATAGTGTTAAAGTCAATTTAAACGAAACAAGCATGTGATCAGAGATGGGGAGATCGACAGCAGAACAGTTAAAAGGAGTGACACCTGAGCAACAGACCAAGTCCAAAATATGACCTTTAGAGTGGGTAGGGAAATCAATATATTGTTGGAGGCCAAAACTGTTCAGGCAAGAAGTGAACTCCTTAGTGAAAGCATTGTTAATGTTGTCCATGCGAATATTGAGATCACCCAGAACAATTATATTGGATGAGAGTGAGCAGATCAATGAAATCCTTATTAGGTTTAGACGGTAAATGTTGACTAAGACAGTTGGAGTGGGTCCATTCAATTGTAGAGCGACAGATTCAAATGACTGGAACACTGGCACAGTGACGGGCGAAACCTTCCAGGTCTCGTGGTGAATTATCGCGAGACCACCTCCTCTGCCGGTGAGACAGGGTTGAGAATGGTAAACAAACCTAGGTGGAGTAGCCAAAGTAATTGGGTTGCTGCCACGTCTCCGTTAGACAAAGAAAGTCATACTTGCAGTCAAGGAGGAGGTCCTGTAGTAGTTGTCCCTTGCCAGTGAGGGAGCGGATGTTAAATAATCCAAGATTGATGTCACTGTGTTCGTTGGAGAAGCCAGCGTTAGCCGACCTGGCTAGGCTAGCTAATGCGTTGTGGTCCACCTTCCTGGGGGCATTTCTCGGAGGTCGGCAGCGGGATGAGGACCAGAAGGAGCCGATAGCAGTGGAGTCATCGATGTGGTAGCTTCGTCCGGATCCACGGTGGGAGTACCTTCGACAGGGAAGGCGAGCGATGTCCGGGAAGTGGTGCAGCACCGGCGGGGGAGCGGACCGGAGGAACCGAAGTTGGAGGAGCTCCGCATTCATGTATTGGATCAGGGTTGACGCTGGTTTTATTAGGAAGGACAGGACAGTCCAGAAGAGCACAAAGCTCACAGCGAGTTTGTAGATCCACATGATGAATGGGCAGATGTTACCTTCACCGAACAGCAGGAGCAGTGGCCAGGTGAGAAGAAGCCAACACACTACAGGTACGTTTGAACAGACTAAAGCAGGATACTGACAAAACCGATCGTATTGATAGTAGGATCAGGATAAAATCAACAGTACCACGTTCGCCGAGAGTAAATGGTCTGCTGCAAACTGTGCAGATAATCATTAAATCATTAAAAACAACCGGAGAGCAGCGGCAGCTAATCGTGCCAGCGTTCACTCACGCCGGTAAAAGGGGATTGTTATGGTTATCCTGTGAGAAGCTACGCCTGTATTCTGCAATTTTTTAGCTCTGTTTACCTGGTATGGTATTGGACTTTTGCTCTTCTGTGTTTTTCCCTTTTGTAAATTCTGTTTTTCCAATTATTGAATTGGACTTTCGGTTTTTGGCCTTTTTTGGATCCTTGGCTATTTCTGAAAAAAATTGTTTTTTTGCATCTTGGTCTGCGATTGGGTCCTTAGTGTGAGAAAGCCTAACACAGTCTTGCCAATATTATACATATTCAATTTATAGCCAGAGAAGGAACCAAGTCGTAGCAAAATGTCAATAATCTTGTCGATGCACGCAGTAAGATTCATGAGTAAGAGGTCATTAGTGTAAAGTGAGACCCTGTGTTCCTGCAAATACAGCTGAAAAGTGGTGAGATCCTAAGAGCGATGGAGAGTGGTTTGATTACAACAGTTAACACAAAGTGCGAAAAAGGACAGTCATGGCGACAGCCGTGTGTTGTGGGACTGTATTAAGATTGAGTATGATCACCCCAGCAACAGGGGAGCACTATAACAGTCTTTTCCATCAATAAATAACCCCACACTATGGGGTCAAAAGCTTTTTCCGCATCCAAGGAAATGACCATTTTAGCATCTTCTATGTTGGATTTAGATAATAATTCATTGAGTAGACGACAGATAATGGTGGATAGCTCTCTACCCCTTAAAAATCCAAACTAAGTACTAGGATTAATGTCTGGTAGGCAGTGGACAAAACCGATGTAACAACTTTACATCCAAATTCGGCGAACTGACAGGTCTCCAACTGCTAAATTGTTTTTGGTCCCTATTTTTCTTCAGAATCAGTGATTTGAGGCTGAAGAACAGATATTAGGAACTACTATGGAGGTTGGCTGATATATAATGCTGCAGGACACGACCAATCAAGCATCTTCAGTGCTGTAAGCCCCACCCCTAAGGTTGCACTGAGTAATAATAGTCAGACATTCATACTTGATTATTCATGAATCAACTTAGGTCTCCTATGTGCTAAAAGAAAATTAGCCTGGCATTTCAGCCGGTACTGGAGAAATGCTTCCTGGGCACCAAATGAAGTAGGTGACTAAGACAAACTCTCAATCCACAGCTCATTGTGCAGACTTTGACACACTGCTGTAGAGCCATGGCAACTGACCTGTTGCAGCACCTTCCTGCCTACAGGACACAAAGCAAACCGCTTCATTTCTGTATGTGGAAATGCACAGCTTCAAAACCCAGCCTGCTATTAATCTGTTATTATTGTCACTTTGGTTGTTCAGTGCACCTGCTATGTATGTGTAGACATTCTATACGTTGTGATGGAAATTCATCTTGAGATTGAAATAATGAAATTCTCAAGCTAGAGTTGCTTTTAAGTCTTTATTATAATAATAAGCTCTGCAGAGTTTATACAACAAGCACGGGTGCTCAAAATTTAACAACTGGCCGCAAGTTCACAAAAGCCAGAACTTATACAAAGAGGCGTTACACAAGACATAATGTGAAAAAAAGAAGACATGAAATACAAGGACACAGAAGAAAAACATCACCAAATGAGGGTTCCATCCTGTCAGGTAGACAGTATCACAGCAGTGAGACACCTCGTCAAGGGATTTCCACTACCTGAGAAACTGATCAGGGGAATTCGCCATAACAATGTCATTATAGTGCCTCTGTACCCAATTATGAAAATTAGTGCAGAATAATGTGGCGTCGTCTTCAGCCAAATCATCCCAGTATCCCCAGGTTGAATCTGTGGGTAAGCAGGATAGCAGTGTACATAGCTTTCTGTTTTTAATGGATCCATTGTCACTTTTAGAGTGAGGTGAAGCCCACCGCATTAATGATCAATAGTAGTTGGTAGTTGTCCTTTTTAAAGTGTTACAATTAAAGAGCAATTAAAGTTTAATGTTTTCTCCCAATAAAAATAAAGTTTTTGTTAATGTTGGCAATTCTGTTGAAAATCCTCAGGGTTTAGGTGGTTTTCAAAGGGTGCTTCACAGCACCTTATGTCTTAATGGGTTCATCTCCAGAGACTGCTCCATCATTTTAGCATTCAGGGTGATCAGCTCTAAAATTTGTCAAACTTTATGTAGTAGAACCCAAAATATAATGTTTCACCCCTTTTAACGGTTCAAGTTTACACAAATTGCACAAAATGAATATGGTGATTTTCCAAAAATTATAAATTCAAATTGTAAATATATAATTATCAAATCTATCATGTGTATAAGTTAGATTAACCTTTTTGTTTCTAGTCAGAGTAAAACTGTTCTTTTCCTGTACGACATGCAATCCGAAACTATTGGTCTACCGAGAGGAGCCTCATAGGGTGTGGTCTATGTTTGTGGTTCTTAATGTATTTTCGGGAGTAAATAAAACTGTCTGGAGCGGGGGTGATCAGGGACAAATAGGTAGGTTTTTTGTTTGTGGGTGACGGATTGGTTGTTATATAAATTTTGGATGATGTTGCTGAGTAGTGGTTGTGTTTGACCTTGCATGTCTGACTGAATGGGTTTATAATGTTTTGTGTTTGAGCTTGGTCTGTTGGCTTCCAGTAGATATTGCTGTCTACCCATACTAACTATTTTCGAGGTTTTTAAGGCCCTGCATTCAGGCCCCGAGAGGTTGTCTGCAACATCCTCTGGGGGCCGGCAGTCACGCAGGCCTGTCTGTTTTTTTGCAGGAGGTTTAGGTAACTTTGTCTGACTGTGCTGTAGTGGGTTCCCAGTTGCATATCGGAATAAAAGGTTTTTGTATGTGTTCCGGTTTATCATAAAAGTGGCTGATCTTTAATCGTCTACTGTAGTGGTGTAGGTCCCTATGAAGTTCCTCCCAGTCGTATTGTTTTGGGTTTGGGATAAATGAAAGATCTCTTTCCAAAAAGGGAATTTGGTCTGTGGTTGAGGTGAATAATTTTTATTAGTTGAGGATATTGGATGTCGAGCTCCACCCCAAGTCAGGCGTGTTGGGTTCAGATCCATTTATAAATGTTTTTGTTTGCACCAGTAATCAAAGACTAGTTTGGCAGTGGCGGGTTTCCAGTGAATGTTATCCTGTTCAGTAAAAAATGTATCATGAGGTATTTCAGCAAGAAAACGGAAAGAATGTGGCTATGGTGTTGTTGATAAATTTGAGATTGCTTTGTTGTCTGCTGTTGAGCTAAGATGAGAAATTAATTATAGGAAAGTAAATATCCGCATTGGGGAAGGTAAGTTTGTAGAGTGATTTTAACTGTTTGCAGGAAGTCTGCTTGGGGTCCTGGTCCTTGTAGTTGATGCCCACGGAGAGGACCACAAAGTGATTTCTCACAGGTTTTTAAGAAATGATACATATTAGCCCCTGGATAGCTGTCTAGCTTTATGTTTGAGTTGTTAAGGAGGGGGAATCTATTGATATTAGAATGTGTGGCCTTTAAAATACCAGTTCTGGAGTCTGCGGTTAGGACGGGCAATGTGGTAAGTTGGTTTATAGCTCCCTGGTGGGATGGATGGGTACTGTCGCAGATTGATTGGGGAGGAGGGTCCTGGGGTGCTGTCGCAGGGGGTACTTGGTGCGCTGGAGTCCGGAGTGGCACAACTGGGAGGTGGTTTTCCGAGGAGGCGTTGTTGGGAGGTCTCAGATGCGGCTTCAGTGGCAATGTTAGCCGTTAATGGCCCGCTCATCATGTTTAATGACCCTCCCGTTAGTTTAACGGGTTTCATTGTGCCAGTCCAGGCACCAGCAACACCTATGGGTGTGGAAGGGGGAGAGGAGTTGGTGTTGTGAGTGAGGATAGATACATTGGAGTGACTTTCTATAGTGAGTGATATTGTTTGTAGTTCTAGGCTATTGCTATGTTTGTCTATTACCTGATGAATCTGGGCCTCTACTTCTTGGGTCTGTGTGATGGGTCCTGGTCCAGTGCTGGTGGCTAGTAAGTCGGGGGATGGGTGAGAGTTGGGGGTTGGGTCTTCCTGTTTCCAACTCCTGGGTGACCGGTTTGGGTCCCTAGGAGACTTTCTTGGCCCTCGCTGAGAGAGGGGTGGAGGTGTTTAGGTCATCAGGGTCTTGTATGTGCTCCCTGGTCTGTATGAAATAAACCTGTTGTGGGGGTGCCCTCTGTGGCTGCAGAGGGCCCTTGTTGTATGTAGGGTGGGTGGGTAGTCTGTCAGGTGTCGTCCGTTGTTGTTTTGGTGGGAGGGGGGGGGGGGGGGGTCAAGTAGTGTGAGTTGTACCGGGGTCCTGATTTTAGGAGCAGGGGGAAAGTCTTCTGTCTGTAAATTGGGTGTGGGTGGTCCTGTATAAGTCGTGGAGGTTGTGGTCGTCGAGTATGAATAAATTATTTATGTGACTGTGATGCGGGTGGTACCTTGCTGGGGCCTGGTAATGATGGGAATTCCTCTTCGTCGCACAACTCCGGGATGGTGGGGAGAGAGCTTTCCAACCTGTTCTTGTTTTTGGTAGAAGGTGGGAGGTTGTGGTTGTTAATGATATTGTTATGATGTGTGTTTGCTGAGTAGATGTTCCGTGGCTGTTATTGTTTCTGACCTGAATCTTTGACCGTACCTCTTCTTGGGCCATCCGGTGGCTATCTGTAGTGCTAAGGGGTTATGGTTTGTGTGACTGAGGGTGCGTATGGTGTTGTCGTTATGTTCCTGTAGTATTTTCATGTTTGTGTTGTATTGTTTAGAACTTTGTGTCATGTGATGTCTGAGGGTGTAGCTGGTTTATGAAGTCTGTGGTTCTGTTGACCGGTCTCATCATGCTTGGTAGAAAAGTGTTTGTTGCTATAGACTGATCAGTTGTGTGTTTGTGATGTATTGCCTATAGAGTCAAAATATTTGTGTCGATGTGGTTCTAGTTTCTGGGTCTGGTGCATGATTCAATATGTGAGTGGGTGTTGTCAGTGGCGTAGGGGAGGGGCCCGCAAGAAACGAACTGTGTGTGTGTGCGTGTGTGTGTGGGGGGGGGGGGGGGGTGGATCAATGCAATGTTCTGGTTGGACTGGAGAATTAAGTTAGTCTTCAGGGTGTCAGGATTTCAATATTTTACCTATAGTCTGTGTCTAACTAAACTCTAAATGAATAAAGATAGAAGCAGTTTGAGCCAGATAACGCCTTCACGCAAATGATTAATAATAACCTTTTCCTTCCTACTGTTTAATCTTGAAATTAGAATGTGTGAGCGCCAGAATGTGTTTCGTTGTTTTGGTTAAATTGTTTTGAATGTCTGTACAAACAGAACATTGTTTTGATATAGCAAGAACACAATAATCTTTTCTTCAATTGTCAACACCGTTGGCCAAAATGCCATCAGCTGTGTCAAGGCTGGTCAAGAGATGAACATTTTGAGACTTGTCACTTCCTTATTCCAAAGCCAAGAAGGAGGGGCTACGCCTGCGCTCTTTCGAGGAGGAAGAACCAAGATCTACTGTTATAAAATAGACAGGCGCCGGCTGTTTGATGCGTTCTGATGGGTCTCGTGTTCTGATGCGACTTGTTGGATACCCATTGCTTTGCTGATTGTTACCTTTCATTGTTTACTAAATAAATACTTGATTGAACAAACAGAGTTCGGCTCATCTTCTCATATTTAGGATAAACCAACACGCCTGACAAGGGCCATCGGGGTACATGGTAGATTGTAATCGTTTATGTTGACCCTGAACCTGGTCCCTCGGTGGTAGCTGACTAATATAGGGTTTGGGTTGATACATTGACCAGTGAGGAGTGTACAGATGATTGGAAGCTCTGCATGTTTGACACTTCCCCAGATAGGGCACTGACATTAACTGCACAGTGAGTCACTTCATCCTCCAGGTGCTGTAATGCAGTTGCCTTTGGAGTAAGGACAGATTTAAGGTCCTTCAATTATTCAGCATGGTACTGTTTGAGACGCCAATTTATGGTACTAGTAAACTGATGGTTGATGTATTGAAATTGTTGTTCCATTTTTTTCTCATATTGAGTCAGCTGAATACGTCCTGCTGATGAAATTTCCTCTGATGTTTTTCCCAAACAAGCTTTGAGTTCCTTTTGGTACTGCTCATGCTGGGCAGACACTAACTCAGGGATGCCCATGTAAACAGTGGCTGTATCACATGGTTTCTCTGTTTGTTTATTGTTCCTTTCCATTCCAGACATATTGTCCATTGGTAGCGGTATCAATGGATCATCCAGTTTGGCTTGTTCACAAAGCTCCATTTCCAACAGAGTGTACTTGGTTCCTTCATTGTTTTCCTCATTCCCAGGATGGCAGATGCAGGATTCCTCCAGAAGGCTTCCTAAGCTTTCAGCCATTTTGTTTCACTTCCTAATGATGAAGCTATATATTTTTTCTTTGTTGTGTCTATGTTTGTGATCCTGGGTGTGGTGTTGTGGTTGGGTTGTATGTGTGTTAATGGACATTGGTGGTTATGGTACCCTGTTTCTGTACATGAGCTGTGGTCTGAGGACTTCGCCACTCGACGATACAGTCTTAGCTCTGTTAAAATACATTTTCATCGCCAAAAGTGCAGGCTCTTACCGTGTAGGCGTAGGTAGAGGTCTCCGAGGTCCAAAGTGGGCTGTGAAGCTTGTCCCTGGGGCTTCTGGGTTTGAGCTGGGATGCTGTTGTTTGAATTAACGAGACTGGTCAAGCAGGATAGATGTTGCGTTTGTGGTGTCCTGGTGCCTGGTGGGGATACTTGTGCAAAAGGAGATCCCAGATGCCCGTTTTCTGTTTAATAAAAAAGCACACAGAGAGAGAGTTCCTGGTGGGGCTACTAAAAAATATACGGGGAGGCAGATCTCCAGAATGTTAGATTTAGTTATTCCAAATAAAACAAAGAGAGTCCTTCTGGTAGTGAAAAATCTTTTTTTACAAAAAAGAAGGCCTCAAGCAGACGCTTAAACCTACTAACTTTTAATTATTAAAAAACAATACTCCAAAATAGAGATAAAAGATAAGAGTCTAAGGTGACGTACCGTAGAGTGGTTAAAAGTCCTGACGTTTCACAGTGTTGCTGCTTCTTCAGAGGCTAAACATTTGAGTACTGTCTCCGATGGGACTTGGACACATCCTCATCTCGTCTTCCCAGGTGCTATACTCATCCAGGTACAGACGAAGAAAGGGTATAAAGTGGGTTCTGCGGTTGCCATGACAAACCTATTGCAATGCAAGGCTTCCACAGTCGCCATAGTTACCTCAAGTTAGACAGCCACAAGGTTAAAAGTAGAAGATCCCCTTGGAAACACCTCCTTGCAGCACTGTCTCGTCTGTGGTCGTGATCGCTGCTGTTCTTTTCAATTTTTATTTAGCTGTTATCAAGCCAGTGGAAGCTCAGCAGAGTTTTTCTCTGCAGATCACATGTTTCCTGCATTTACACATAATTAGTTCAGCTTCATTCACAAACATGATATAAATACTGGCAGGAACTGAATTCAGAGAGAGTGATATTTTGTTCCGGTGTCCTGGTTTTTTTGGGGTAATGCTGCATTTCTCAGTTGTTTCTAAGGCTGATAGAGTTCAAGAAAATGTCTGTCTTCAATAATCCTTCACTCCAGCTCCAGTCATAATATTACAGCAGCAGCTGCCAAAAGGGGGCTTTCACCTCTCAGGCTTCTCCGTGCAGCCACAGACTTGGCGAGGAGAAGATGTTATGATGCCTTTAAGCCAGCAGTTCACAGCTCACATCCACTACAGAGCAGCTTTATTTCTGAGCTGAAAATTACAGATCATGACCCATCTTTTCTTTTCACAGAGTGTTCAGAGGAATCAGAATCTGCAGGCTTTCATGTGTTGAAGCAGTTTATTGGACAGCTCTTTTTATTTTGTCGGGTGGCTGCAGCTCACGCCCCATTGAAACTCATGTCTCAGTCTATCTGTGTTGCCGAACTCAGTGGTGTGAATGGATACTAGAGTGTGAGTTGTTCAAACATTTTTGGGAGGCAAATGATTCTGGAGGCAGAAATAATCTTGTTAAATGAAGTACAGTTCAGCGGGAAGAGCCAAATCTGTAGTGTGTGTTGAAAACATTTCTTGGAGCAGTTAAATTCATGTGCCAATTTGAATAAAGACTTATTTCACCAAAGCTGGGCTCAGACTACACAGCATCGTGGGTGATTTTGAAATCATGTTGCCTCACACACACTAGAGGAGAATGTTTGCAGATTTTTCATAAACCTATACTTACACACATGAGAAGATAAAAAAAATGATTACATAATACAGGACATTATTAAGATTATTGCTCCAGAGGGAGCTAAGTGTCACCTCAGACCTGATCTCATGAGAAAAACAGTGCAAACACAACAACACGATGGAGAATGATGATGTGGGAAAACCCGCTCGGTCTGTTATTATGCTTTGCAGTTATATAAAAGGAAAGCAAAAGGAACAATGCTGCTTGGTGACGCAGTCAATGAGGCCTGTTTGGTCCTCAGAGAGAACTCGAGGTGAGACTTTAATCATCAGTTTAATTGACAAACCTTTTCTCCGACTCAGCTGTTCACCGCACTCACACAGTTACTTGTTTTGCAGTAATTATTGAGGAGACCCAGACAATTCTGTGGGCAGAGAGGTTTAACAACGGCTCACACCAAAAGATAGTGTAGGCCGGTAATCGGTACAGATCCAGGGTCTAGACCAGATTCCTCATCAGATTCATGGGATCATAGATCATTGCATCAGTCTGTTTTTATTTATATTAACTGATTTCCATGGATGTAAATACCCCACTAACTAACATCAGACCCATACCCATCGTTATGGGCGGGCCGCAGGGGGCCAGGCCCATCTCTGAATTTGGCTCTCCCAGAAGAAAGCAGAATTGTTATTCTTATATTGTCAGATTATTGTATGGAATCATATATTTCGATATTTGAGATGTGTGTAATAACAGGAGTGATGTCAACTTCTCGAGAGTTAACCATGTTTTTTTTTAAAGTCAGCAGCATAAAATGCTTTGCTTCGGCCATGGTCCGGCACGCTAGCTTTAAGATCTAAAAAGATATAAAAAAGGGGTTTTCCAACAAGAAAAGCTTAACTAATGAGTGTGGTCACTCTGCAAGAATCAGCCACTGCTAGCAGTTTGTGGATTTCAGCGACGCCAGCTGCACATTCATTAGACTTCGGTAAAGCTGGACACGCCAGAGCTACAGTTAATGTGTGTAGTAAATTTGCCACGGTACCTCATATAATTTTTGTAATTTTTTTTTTCCAGAATGGTCTTCCAGCTCATATGTAGATGAAATATCGGGTCTTTTAACTGTATATTTGCAGGTATTAAATAATAGGAATGTGAGATGGTAGAATGACAAATGTCCCCATCACTGCTCGCTGTCCTTAATCCTGCTTGGTTGATGTGAGGTGCTCTTCATGGTGCTGATGCAACTGTCAGGACGCCACTGTTTCAATGACTTTATTATGCTCTAATGACTGACTAAAGGCCTCTGACTATTTAAGAATAAATTAGTGAATGACTTTTGCATACTTTGTCACTTATAAATAATAGGCTGCACTATCGGATCCATTCATATCGACTGAAATTAATCCCAAGTTTCATCATTAAAATAGCCCATGGGATATAGTACATCATTATGTCATTTCATGGTAGTCTTTTATTATACAAATCAACTTAATAATGTAATGTGAATCCGTTTTGCATTAATAAGTCGGTAAATATGACTTTGATTTTCAGTGCCCACGTATAAAAACCAAAAAGCCCGGTCAGTTACTATCCACTGGTGCCAGAACTGATCGGACCTGTTTATATTGCTCAACAAATTGAGGATGTGGTTGGTAATAAATGTTGAAGGCAGTAAAGCTACATTAGCAATGTCAACTTTTAAAAGTTAGCTACTTCACGATAGTTCACTTTTGGAGTTTCTACACTGGAATTATACTGCAAAAGTGGATTTATATTGAGAGAGTTTACAAAGTAAATATTTAGAAAAAACTGTGGAAAACATCAATCCTTATTTATAACATATTCAATGTGTTAGATTGATAAATGACTGTTTGTGTAAGGTATAGGAGTAGTCTGTTGGAGGTCTGATCATTTTTTTAAACACATGGATAGTGACAGCAGAGAGTCGTCTATTTCCAGTAAAGGTAGGGAGAGCTACTAGAGAAAAGCTTCTCTACCTGCTATTTTTCGTCTCATGCAAGGAATAACAACAAGTGTCTGATTTGCATGAGTACACAGGCTTTTGAGTTTAGAATCTCTTAGTGAGCAGTTGGTGCTGCCAGACAGTAATGCATTGTACTTGTAACTGCTAGAGTAAACATGAGTTTTCAGTTTCACCACAGTTCATTTTGTATGAATATATTAACTAGGAAATATGTATGTCTGCATTTGAACGTTTACTGAACTACAAAGAGTGTGTAATTTTGGAGGTACAAATTTAGATCTCTATAATATAATGACCTCAGGTACAAGGCGTTCTCAAAAAGGGGCCTGTGGTAGCTTCTCTGCAAGTGTAGTTATAACTGTGCTTTACATTACATTTCATTTAGCTGACGCTTTTATCCAAAGCGACTTACAATAAGTGCATTCAACCCCGAGGGAACAAACCCAGGATAACAAGAATCAAGAAAGTACAATTTCTTCAAAATAAAGCAAAACTACAAAGTGCTATGAGTGCCATTTATGTGCTTCTAAATTGTTAGTTTCAAAAATTGTTTGTGTTTTTTTTTATTCAAGGTAAAGTCGGAAGAGGTATGTTTTTAGTTTGCGGCGGAAGAGGTGTAAACTTTCTGCTGTCCTGATGTGGATTGGGAGCTCATTCCACCATTTAGGAGCCAGGACAGCAAACAGTCGTGATTTTGATGAGTGTTTAGCTCGCAGTGAGGGAGCAACGAGCCGATTGGCCGAAGCAGAGCGGAGTGAACGTGCTGGGGTGTAACGTTTGACCATGTCCTGGATGTAGACTGGACCTGATCCATTCACAGCATGGTACGCAAGTACTAGTGTTTTGAACCGGATTCGGGCAGCCACTGGTAGCTAGTGAAGGGAGAGGAGGAGCGAATTTAGGTTGGTGCTCATGAGTGAGGTCTGGTCTGGCCTGGTCACATTGGCCCACCTCTGATATGATGGATGTGTGTAGGTTGACATGATGGATGGCATATCTGTGGTAAAAATTGATGAGCATTGTACAAGTTGTATATGGGAGTACCTCAGCGTGAATTGAATCTGGCATGACAGTTTGATTGAAACACCATTTATACCAACATGAACATATAAAGAGGACATTACAACATCCCAAAAGTCAAGCCAAAGCATCTGATCACTCTTGGGTGGCTGGCTATAGTGTAAACTCTAAGTCCCACCCCCTAAATGTTAGTGGATGGGACATAGTCCAAACTGAAGAATCAGAGTGCACACTAAGTGATTGCTTTACAATCAAGTTAGTTATTTGACGGTACAAAAACAATGTGAGGCCTTATGATGAGTGGTTGTGGCTCAGGAGGTAGAGCGGGTCGATGCCTACCTCCTCCACTCACCATGCCTTGGGCAAGATACTGATCCCCAAGGGGATACATTCAATATCCTTTTAAAACTTGACAAATGGCAAGTGGAAGCCAACTGTGGTTCACTTGATCATTGCTCTGAGCAGAGAAAACTATATGAGGACACGGTCACGCATACAAAATTTTGAAGCCGATATTGTGGCTCAAAGTTCACCAAAGTTGAACTCGGGAGGCGAAGGTTTGCCACCTATGTATGTATGTATGTATGTATGTATGTATGTATGTATGTATGTATGTTTGACTGGGTCCTTACTTGGACCAGATATGTTGAGGAGTATCTTGTGATAAGGGCTTGTCATGGTAACTTATATTTATTTTACATAGAGATGCGTTTTCTTTCTCTTTCTTTTCTTGCTTAAATAATAAACCAAGTGTGGACTGGATAGAAATAAAAACTATTAATAGTATCCCAATTACAGTCAATATCCTCTTGTGTTTGAATTTGAAAATAATATATATTAACACAACGTGAATTTCTGATTCTCAGAGAAGGAAATATAGACCTGTAACGTGTTTTGTTGAAAAGACACAAAGATGAATAAGAAACAAAACCAAAACATGTTTTCGTCATTCTGAGCTCTAGATGATAACAAGAATTTGCAGATGATGTCCTACTAGTAAAACACAAATGGGATTTTCCTCCAAATTTCACACCAGTCACTTGCCATTAAAGCATTTCAGTCTGACAACTCACGTTCAAACTTTTTTTGCAGCATTACAACAGGTTTAGTGTTTGGCGTCTAGGCTCCAACTTAATCACTCCCCCACATGATTACACAGGAAGGATGGGAGTGATGAGCAAATACTTGTAACCCCCCGTTAGAGCCTACAGGTGGATGCTGGGAGGGTGGAGGGGCTGAAGCAACTGGTAGCAATACTGCAGCAGCAGTGTGAGCAAAGGGGATCATGGGAAATTTTCCTCTGGTTAAATAGACCACCTGATAAGTCGGGTGTGTATTATAGACAGTTGTGGAGAGTGAGGTGTGTCACATGATTGGCGCAGCGCAGCTCGAGTTGGCTGCCTGAACTAGCTCGCTGGCGTCATTCCATTTGTCATGCAAGTCACCTCTAGAAGTATAAATGTCAACTGTAATTAGGTCTGTTAAGCTGCAAGCGAGATGACTATCAGATCGGAACAGTGGGGATAATGATGGTTGGAGACAATGAGAATGACAATTAGAAATGCAGGGAGAGACTACAATGAGGATATGTATTCTCACATTATTATTATTTTCATGAAAAGACAACACAGGTTGTTGTTTCTCAGAGGACACTTATCTCACTGTACCATGCAGTAGTGATATTGGTAGTAATATTTAAGATACTCCACCTCTTAAAACCATCTTACCAGTTGTTTGGCTGATTACATTCATTATCGTCGGTTGAACGTCTGTTAACAGCTGAGTATCTGCAGAGAATTTGTCCTTCCTCACACAATTATTTTTCTTGGTATTCAATATTTTCCCAAAAATGTTACGCTCATCATCTGATACGGTTTTAATTCATGGCATATTACAATTTTAATTCTCTCCTGAGCATTTAACTTTTAAAATCTTTTACACTATGTGCTGTTTAAACATTTATCTGATAGTAGTTGGGGGTGAAAACCACGGTGGACTTGGATGAGGTTTGTCATTTTCTTTAGAGTTAGTGGTATACAATGCCCGGCATACAAGGTGTACTGCTTAGTATGTGTATTAACATGCATGGGACACAGTGTTGCCATATGTATGATAATAAGAAGCCTCTGGTAAGATACTTCAACAGTTCACATCTGGCAACGCTGATGGTAAAGTCCCAAAATGATTATTAAAAAATATTTTTAAAATTTAGATTTGATTAAGCACCTGCTAACCCACGTCAGAGTAAATATACCCCACAGCGCTTCTGTTGTGTCCACAGAATACCAATAGTGTCACAGCCCTCCACTTCCTGTGCTGCTTATTTTGTTCACAAAGTCACAGTTTGTTAGTCACAGCAAATTGACACGTCACGCTCAAACACAACATGTCTGCTCACTCAATCATCTCACACCAACACCCACTAACACAGTGTCATGGACTCATGCGAGGACGCTTGGACAAACACTTATGGGAAAAGAGCAAAGATACTTGTTTCTTCACATCGGCAACATGCACCCGGAGAACACAGGGAGGCAGTGGGGGTCTGAGAGTGCCGAGGAGGCTCCACCGTCAAACACACACACATACACTCTTGTTGCCAACATGCCCGCTAATCAGGATACTGACAAATAAGACGGATTACAGGCTGCATTAGCTTTGTAAACCAATTTATCATCATGATGGGTGCACAAACTCACAATGTACACATAAGGCAGGCTGGACCTACCAGTTACAGAGCTGTGAGGATGCAGACTTCATTGTCTGTCTGTCCAGCCACTGTGAAATGAGACTACCATCGAAAAATCACCTTAGTCTCTAAGTTGGTTCGTATTCCCATGATAATATAGAATATGTTACCAGGCAGAAGAGTGGGAAATAATTTTGCTTTCTTCTTTCGTTCCTCTAACGGGTAACTTTCATGTTCAGTCTGTATGGGGTATTGTACAGGGGTGGATCCAGGGGCTTAGCCAGGGGGGCACTGGCCTCAGTTGAAATCCAATTGACCCATGAAGTGCCCCTGCCCTGTAAGTACTCTTAAAATGTATTAAATGATGTTTGGCTTTGCTTGAAGGTACAGAGCTAACAGGAAACAAGGAAAGACTTAACTTCTACTGAATCAGGAATTGTGCATGGATGTTGGACATGTAACAGCCGCACTGTGTAAATGTTGCCCCTTAATGTGCCCTGATTTGAAAAATGACCTCATCCTCTCTTTCCAGTTGGTAGAATGTGAAACATCCACTGGTGTCGTAAATTTTTTTATTCAACAGATTCCAAACCAATTTATTCTAGAAAGAAATATTGATGCATGAACTGGAACAGAACCTATTCCTGAACTCATTCCTTTGACAGAGCCTGCTCCGAGTTGGTGGAGAGGGGGTGCTGCTTCTCATTCTCATCTGCACTTGGTCTAGTCAACTAGTCTAGCTCGTCAAGACTCAGTTCACTGATGAAGCACAGATCTCACGGTCAACCACTCTGTCTTCACGGGTTGATTCAGGTCCATCAGGCCAGTTCCACTGCTGGTCAGCCACACTCAGATCAGTCCCACTCCCTGCCAGTTTGCAGATAAATAGTACTGACCAACACTGCTTTAGTCAACACAGCCCCGTTCTCTTTTTTCTTCCTGCGATTCCAAGTGATTCAATTTTGGTGCAATGATTTTTTTAAATATAATTATTGTAGATTTAGCAATTTCAGTCGCACATTTTCCTTTTTGTCTCTACCATTGCAATTTAACAAAATTATTTTAATTCCTCGTTTTGGTTTTCATTCGGAGTTTATTTTGCCATTTACCAAACAAGTTAATTTGACAGCTTAAACTTACAGTTTCAATTACAGTTTTACGGTATACAATTTATTATTAATTTAGTATGAATTGCACGTGGAGAGCCCAAGGTTTGATTACCAGTTCCATAAAGAAATAGTTTTCCAAACTTCAGTGACCTCGACCTCATTTAAATCCTGGCAATATACCATCATATGTGTTCATCTTGTTTGATGTTGACCTGCAGGTCACCTTCCCTGTAATGTTTGCTGGGTACAAATATAAAGCAGTATGTGCTGGAGGCAGCAGTCCAGCCTGGCAGCTTGGTTCACTCTCAGGATCTACTGGTTTCAGGCAAGGGTACAGTTTGCCTCAGGACTTCTCAGTCTATGCAAGTTCCCCTCATCAGACAGCATTCATTTTCTCATCAGGAGCCTGAGGTGGAAGAGCCTAGAGATGCTGGGACATTTAAAGGATTTTACTACTTTTTATTATGTTGTCCTCTCTGTTGTATTTAGTCTTGAAATAGCCCAAAGGAAAAAGCTAGAACACCACCATGCCTGGCCACTGCTGTAACATGCCCATCTCTGTCAGTGGTTTTGGCAGCAATTATGCTTGCTCCAAGATGTTTGTCATAATTTGGAACTGTATTCAACCAGACACATGCTCGCCCTCTGTGACTTGTCGTATTGTGTCTGAGGGGGGATCATGTCCTCGTTTTGTTGTTTTAGGACAGTATGTTGCATGCAGACATTCGCTGAAGTCCTAACATGTCATCTTTGGGTGAACAAATACACTTTTACCCCTTTTTCACATCTGCCTATAGAAGTAAGCATTTTGGGGATACATTTTCAAACGCTGCCAACATCATCAGCTGGTATCTTATTCTCACGGGTTTCTGTTAAAGTCGAAGGTTACTACTTTATTATAATTTTGAATCAGTCAATATTCATTCTGCACCTCCCAATGACTCATACAGTGTGATTAGTAAATGTTCACAGTATTTTTCCATACTCTAACAGCATCATAACAGAGAATGTAAGTCATGTATATGTGAAGTGACCTCAAATGAACTGGAAACACATGGGGAGTGGGGCAGCCAGCAGTATTGGGCCGTTAGCTGGATGGCCTGTCAGATGTAATTGACTTTCCCCAGTGTTTCCTGTCACTCTCCGCTGTAATTTGATAGGCTCATGCAGGGAGGCTTTGACAAAAAAAATCCACTCTGTAATGAAACAGAAACAGTGTCAGATGTGGGGTGTGTGGATAATCTATGAGTAATGATGCATAAGAAACAGGGGAAATATTTAAACCTGAGCTTCGGCTGTGTCCGTTCACTAAGCCGGGCGGTGGGGGACGACTGGAATGTAATGATTTTTTCTAATTTATGCAACAAAAAATGAATCTATTCATGTAGACATGGAGGATTGACTCTTTTTCTGAAGATTAACTGTGCCAGTAGATGGTGCTCCTCTTTAGGCTGTACCTGTTGCTTGCAGAGGAAATCTCACTTGAGATTCGGCTTTGTTAGCAAACAGCTGCTTATTTATGAATCCAATAGACGCAGGGCAACATTAGCATTCATTTAATTTCATTGCGATCCCTCATATGAATGTAAATCCAATATTCATTTCCCTTTAGCCTTGTGTTCACCAGCTACTGTTTGACTGACTATCTGCTGTTGGTGCTGAGAAGGTATCAAACTGGATTTTTTTAGATTTATATGTTTAGTCTGCTAACATTTATAACTATTACCTAAACTACAGTCTAGAGAAAGTTTTTAGTTTTGTGGATTTTCACTCAAAATGTTGACCTCATAATGGCATGAGATGAGAGGTGAAGGGTCACACTCCCAGTGCTTAAATCTATAATATTTAATGGCAATACTTCCATTGGTTGTTGATTGTAGTTAGTGGTCGCATTTTCTGTTAATAGATAAAAGGAATAATAAATAAAGAGGAGAG
Source organism: Pleuronectes platessa (assembly GCF_947347685.1). Taxonomy (NCBI): domain Eukaryota; kingdom Metazoa; phylum Chordata; class Actinopteri; order Pleuronectiformes; family Pleuronectidae; genus Pleuronectes; species Pleuronectes platessa. The sequence continues at coordinate 5,913,144 of NC_070633.1, forward strand.
CCGATGCTAGTCTTTCTGTAAATTTAATTTTGTATCTGCAGATGGACTCAAAAAACATTAAAATACACAAGACGCACAAATGAGCAAAGGGAAAGAAAATATCAGTTCTGGTTGTGTCACATAATCTAAAGCTAATCTCATGCTGTGTTACACTCTGTCTTCATTTCGACATGAGGTGCTGGTAACTTGAGGTTTGCATATTTTACTTTTCACATAAAGACGTGAAAGATTTGATCTCATTAATTAAGCAGAATACATATGATCTGTCCTTTTCCATTGCAGGTTACTGACAGCTCCGAAAAGATTTTACAGATACCTCAGAAAAAAGTTGTTGGCCAATATTGGTGGATGTTTGGTCTTTGTTTGAAAGAGGTTAATATTGTTAGATGATGTGCTATTTTCATCGGAAAATAGGCTAGCTGAGAGGAAACCTATTCATGGAGTCTCCGGATGCATTCTATTTAGGCAGCAAAATACTACTTTCCACTTTGATCTGTTTTAATTAAAATACATACATATTAAATAATTATTTTATATTTATGTAAACAAAGTAAGATAGAACGTAAGTTTTATTACACAATTAGGGGAAATTAAAAGTTGAACATTAAAAGGAAAAATACAAATAAATAAATAATTCATGCTGGTTGTTATATCTAATATTGTATCTGGACAATCCTTTATGTGCTTGTTGCCTCAACAACCTAAAACAGAAGTAGACACTCACAGTGAGCTGATGTGGACCAAAGAGGAGCAGATAATGTACAGTGCAGCAGGCTTGGTTGGCACAGAGTATGTTGAAAGATCTGTAGAAGAAACAAATGAAATTCACCGAAGAGCAGTGATCCTCTGACTAGCTGCTGCCCCGCTGCTGCTCCCTTTGGGATCACAACACTGAAAGTCAATGAAGCGAAAGATCTCCCTGATGGAGGACCAACACAAAGCTGCATGATTGATACGCTCCTCTCACAGGTCAGTGGCCCACCATTACTCTTACCTGCTCAGTCCAGCCCGTCAAGGTCCAAGGGCCACTCATTCAAGAACCTGGACTCACTAGATCAGGAATAATCATCTGGGTCAGAATCTATGACCAACATGTTCAAGTACTAGCTCACTTTCTGTGAAGGCTCTGGTTGATGAGATTGATACCATACAGACAACCTACTCTTATCAATAGTTTGACAAACATAAACATTGCTCATAATTATAAACTTTATTAATACAGCACTTTTCAAAACAAAATTTAAAAAGTGCTTTACAAAGTTAAAACAAGATACAGTATGACAGGACAGAGGCAAAGAAAAGCAGTCATAATACAAGATTAAAATCAAATAAGGCCCCAAACAATCATTTATGATTTATAGTAAAATGAAAGAAATTGGACATATTAAAAGAACTGTGAACCAGAATTAATACAAAGCTTTCCTAAAAAGACGCATTTTGAAAAGTAATTTAAAAGATGTCACTGAATTTGCAAGCCTCAAATCCTCATTCAGGAAGTTGTGTTTACAGTCAGAGAAGGGGAGGGGTTTAAAATGTCTGAAAAGAACCAACATTTATGACTAGTCACTTATCAATAAGCTACATTTTAAATTGTTTGCTAGATCATCAATGTGGTCAAGGCTAAAACTGATCAGATAAACATAGACATCTAGTGGTCATGAGAAATTCCCCGTCTGATGTGTGAACATCAGTTACTTACAGTAAGTATACACAGAACTGAAATGGATTGGTAATGTTGATCCCTCAGGCTTTTTTGAGTTTGTTGGGCCCACAACTTTACGGTTTTGGCTCAATCCCACTGGTCTCAATTCCATGGTAAACAATCTCCTCAGCACCAAAGTAGAATAGACACAGTTAGAAATTAGCTTGTGAACATTGTGGAGGATTTTACCAGGTAAAATACCAGAAGTTTACCTCAGAAATTGGTGGAAACCAAAAAAGAGCTCTAGAAATGTACATATTACACTAATTTGACATCACTCCAAATGCAGTGCGGTGCATATATGCAGTCAAAGAAAACGCTCATATTTATTGTGAACACTAGGGATGAGCGAGTACAGCATTATCTGTATCTGTATCTGTTAACCATATGAATTATCTGTATCCATATCCGTACTCGGAGTGGGCGGGGCCTAACCCGGAAGTGGGTGTGACTTAACCTGGGAGTGTGTGTGTGATTGTGTGTATGAGTGAGTAAGAGAGAGAGAGGGGGAGGGTGTGTATGTGTGTAGCTTAATTTGTAATATTTTTTATATCACTACTACCTAGAATGTGTCAGACACTCAGTGCGTGAAGTAAAATAAAACTGGTTAGAGCCAACTGACGGTTTAAAAAAAAAAAAAAACTCCAACTACCGGCAGAGAGAGAAAGAGAGAGTAGCCAGACGCTAGAGAGTAGTCAGACACTCAATCCGTGAAGTAAAAAAAAAAAAACTTTTAAAAAAAAATAAATAATAATCTCCGACAGGCAGAGACACAACGAGAGTCTACCAGCACCACGTCTGAACGAACCCACGTTTAACAGAACTCTACTGGTTAATAAGTAAGTACAAACTGAAATAAAAACAAACTTCAAGCTGAAGAAACCCTAAACGTTAACGGAAAAGACCCGCGAACCTGAGTGACTGAGAGACAGAGAGCTGTTCTGTGAGTGAGTGAGCAGAGCGGTGTGTGAAGGGGAGGAGCACTGTGACGCTGTGTGAGGATTTTCATTCAGTCCGAGCACAGATATTGACTCGTATTACTCGTATAATACTCGTGCTCGGCAAAAGGGCTTTATCCGTACCGGATACTCGTTTCAGCCGAGTATCCGGCTCATCTCTAGTGAACACTGAACCGAACGAATCAGTTTCCAAATGATAAATGTAAGCGGCTTTAATTCCTGTGACACCTCATCATCGTAGGCCATACCAGGAAATACTAGGAGCGAGCAAAAATGTGTGAGTCTGAGAAGTCTGGGAGCACACACACAGGCCATGAAAGAGAGGATCAGAGCCTGTTAACGTTATCAGTACAACCGGGACTCATGATCGTAAGTTTGTCATCTAAATCAATACCGTGGCATTAAAATAAAATGGAACAAATGAGCGTGAACTAGTTCATTTTTGGAACTGTGAACTAAGTTCACAATTTAGAAAAGTCAACTATGAACTAGTTCATTTTCATATGTATGAACTGAACTTTGAACACCCTTCTTTCGACTGTGGCCATTGGTTAAACCCACGTTGCTGATAAACATGTAGTTTGACTGTAGATGTTCATTTCAAGCCAAACTCTTTTTCGTATTTTATTGCACTCACCATATGATCTGCCAGTATGCTATGATGGAGCACTGCTGTAACAACTGATAGGACCTGGGAGAAAGACTCAACTGCACAACTCTGAGGCAGGAGGTGGATTCAAAAAGTACTATTTTCTTTCGATAAAGGGCTTAGTACACAAACAGGTCAAAGTTGAGAAGTGTTTTGAAAAACAAAATAGAAATTCGTTTTTGTTAAGTGGTGACTTAATGTATTGTAGCTTTAGTCAAAAGAAGGGTTCATTGGAATTTTGAATTCACTCTTGTCGCTGCATCTCCTGCATTACCTTGTTCACCCACTAGCTTGCAACATTTTGACTCTCTCTGGCTTCTCAATGCCAACAACAATGTGAATATGCCGTCCCAAACTCTCGGCTGAAGACTTAGGGGGAAAGAGCTTTTGAGTTAACTGCCCCAAGGCTTTGAAACCTTGGTCCTAAGGAAATTCAACAGGCAGCGTCAGTTGCCTCTTTGCTCGAAACACATTTTTATCGTATTGACATTCCAGATTTTACGTTCAGTTTCTATTAATTTGATCCTTTTGCTATTTCTTACTTAACGTTATTGTCTTGATAAGTAATATATAAATAAAGATTTCTATTATCATTATAATAAGCATTGTCTTTTGCTTTTAAAAAAGTTTGGATTGCATCACATATTGTTGTTTGTAATTTATCTCGTAGGCCTCAAAACCTACCGGTCACTGAGTGGAATTTGAAGTGCAGGGCTTGTATCAAATGGCACAACTTAGTTATCCACATTCCAGTCAGTCTTCCACAAACTTTTTCATTACAACTGCACAAGGTGGATACATTTATTATGTAGACAAACTACCCATGAAGGCAACCTTAGCATTGTTTTTTAAATGTTGTCTCAGTAAGATGTCAGAATACTCACTCTGCTCATATTGTTGCATCAAATCATTCAGCATCTCTTTTATTGGGAAATAACGATTTTAGATATTGGATACACCTCTATATAATACCCTTAAGAGATACACACTTGCTGTTTATTAAGTTTAATTTGGCTTTATCTGTATCTCTAGATCTTTACATTACAATACCTTACATTTTTTGTAACCAAAGCTCCTAATATTGTATTTTGTGTGCTGCGAAAAAAAAGTATTGACTTGAATAACATTCAAATGTATTAGGGGACTTTCTTCCTTGCAAATGGACCCATTTTTGTGTTTACCTCTTTCATATGACATGAAGGCATTCTGATACCGGTACTTTGATAAATACATCTCTATGGAGGAAGAGGCAGGATTTAATACCTTTGTTATGACTATCATCCACTTTACACAATGTGTGTGCTGATGCACATTCACTGTAGAAAAACCAACAGGGTAATACCACACAAAGAAGTTATCACAACAACCTTACTGGGGCCTCAATTCAATGAAAGTCAAAGTTATTGATTTTGAATTAGGAATTCTTTATCTTGATTTGGGACTATACTGTGGTCTTCTTGGTCTTTACTTATAACTTTTTCAGCTTAACTCTGGACTTTACTTGGGTCCTATGTGTTGATCCTTGGACTTGTCAATTATTGGTCCTGGCTAGAGGCAGGTTGGTTTTGGAACCTTACTTGAAAAGAGTTACTGGTATTGACCTGGAACTTGTTTCTTACTGGTCTTGACTTGGGACTTGGAAATTATTGGTCTTGTCTTTGGATTTATTTGTACATTTTTGGTCTTGACTTTTTATTTGTTGGACATGACACCTTAGCTGGGATATCCTCAGGAGTCACAGGTCTTGGGACTTGTTGGTCAGACAACTCATATTAAAATAGAATAGTTTGTTTGGCGTCTAGGCTCCGACATAATTACTCCCCCTGATAGGATTACATAGATATGATGGGAGTGATGAGCAAATACTTATAAACCCCCCCACGTCAGAGCCTTCAGGTGGATACTGGGGTGGTGGAGGGGTTGAGGCAACTTGCAGCAATAATGACATAACATCAGGGCAAGCAAAGGGAGTGATTCGACATTTTCTTGGCTTAAATAGAACACCTTGTAAGGTCAGTGTGTATTATAGATTGTGGAGAGTGAGGCATGTCACATGATCCGAGATCAGTGACAGTGAAGAACAGTGACAATCTGATTTACAGAACACTGATTCACACAGAAGAAGAAAAACACAATGCTCCTGGAACACGTTCACTAAATCAATGAAATCAAGTTGGTTTTAATGTTGTGGCTGATCTGGTTTTATATATATATGACAACTTGTCCTGTGGTAAATATTGTCACCCTGTCATACTGGCAATCAGCAAGTGAGTCAGTGTAGGAAAAAACAACTTCCTTATAGATATTTAATTATCCGGCCGGTGAGTCATCCAGCCAGCTGGCTTGTTATTAAATGTGTAGCTAGTCCATTTTTTCACAATGAATGCCCTCATGTTTAGTTTACAATAACTAACTACTCCCATCTGTTTTGGATGGTGTAACTGTTTTGGCATATTGCACCTTTTACAATGTTTTTTATAATGATTGGAAAGTATGGTATTCGATAGGCTACTGAAAACAATGGCAGGAGTGATGTCTCGTTTGCTCAGAATGCCCAGAGAGTACACAGATCAGTTAAAACTTCATATCAAGTAACTAGTTTTAATGTTGTATTTTTAATGTCGATTTCGATGTTTACATTATTGTCTTATAATCAAAAATTGGCTGGTAGTCTAACAATACAAAGAAATATACACAATTATATTCACTGTTGAGTTAGTGCTTCACCCTGAGGCATATAACATGGATATTATTAGATCGTGAATCTAATAATAACTAATATTTTGAAAAAGAGACAACGGTCCATCTAAATAGTGGTTTAAACTTTTAATTGACTTTTTTTTTTTTAATGTATCATGAAATTAAAATCTTATGCCTGCAACAATTTCCATTAGTTCCCTGCTGGTAAGTAAATTACACACTGATTAAAGAGAATTTCTAAAGGCTAAATAAACACAACACCATCTAATGACCCAATTAGTCTAGACTATATTCTAATTAGTCAATTTTGTAAACATGTCCTGCCATTAAGGGAAAGGTGGCAAAGCAAAGTGCAACAGTACTGAGGTGGGTCGAGAAGTTATACAATTTGAAAAAAAATTTTTTGGGAGAATAGCCCATAAAGTCCAAACTGCCCCAGCTACTTCAAACTATTGGAATCTGTAATAATAGCTATATATGGTAAATAACCTGAGTTCCTGCCATATTCTCTGCTCTCGCTATGGTTTAAGACACAAACCATTACATACATGTATACAGACGCTAACACAGGTAGTCTTTACCTTACTATGCGCTCTGAACAAAATGTGGAGTGACATTTACTTAAAATGAGCTCGGTAACGATTCTCTCACAGAAATTATTGTAATTTTTTTCTTGGCAAATCCTCAAATAAATGTACTTATTTTGTGTGAATTAGTAGATAAAGAATACTAAAGTAGATTTTACTAGCTATTTTCAGCCCTTACTCAATAAAATGTCCTCAAACTTTGCTTGTAAAATTCGACTCAGACTACCTTTGTATAATTTAAAAAATATTAACCATATCTAACTATTTTTTAAGTAACATTTATATAATATTTCATACCTACTTAACAGCACTGTTCTACTCTGGATTTGTTGCATTTTAAACATGGGCTCCTTTTTGTCAATACAATTGTCCTAATATAGGACTTCAACAATAACAGTTTTAAAGAAATTCATCTTTATTCAAATACTGATGCAAGAGGTAGCTTCCCAGCATTAAAACTAAAATCAGTGCTGCAAACAGTATTGTAGACAAGGAACACTTATTCACAACATTTACACATGTCAAATGCATTTAGTCAAGAAACATTTAGAAAGTAAAATCCTTACATATTACTTTTTGTTTTAGGCATTTAAAAAAGGAAACTCATTAAAGAGTTGTACATAACAATTCACAATGTGTTCGATCAATGACCAAACCGGTTGATACGAGAATGTAATGTACTGAGAGGTGTGGGATTCTAATGCTCGACTCGGAGACAGAGCTGATAATGAATGGCTTTTACTAGAAGATTGTGGTACAAGGAGTGGCAGTACAGTAACAAATATCATCCAATAAGGGTCGGGCAGTTGCAGAAGTCGAGGGAGACACAGTCCAGGTTCGGCACACAGGTAAAGCAGTCCAATAATAAGCAAACGATTCCGATGAGTGTCAGGCAGTAGAAGAGGTCGGTGAAGATCCAGTCCAGGGTCGGTACACGGGTAGACAATAGAACAGGCAGAGGCACAGACAGGGAAGAAGCGGAGTCGGTTACACAGTCCGGTGTCAGAATCACTGGAAGTCTGTTAATCATGAGAATCGCTGGAACGCTTGAGCACGGGGGAAACAAAGACGAACTGGCAACTTGACACAGGAACACACAGACTAAATACACTGGGGGATGAGGACCAGGTGCAAACAACCCGGGAGGAGCTAATAATCAACAAGGTGGAACACACACGAGGGAGGGAGTGAGGAATCTGAAACGAGGAGAGGTGAGTAAACAACAACACAAAACAGAAGAATAAATTATAAATATCAGGCCAACTTAACTTAATAATCGGGACTGGACGTAACAGAGAACAAACGTACAGACAGCAAATCACTCTTTGGCCCAACCCTGAACTGAAATTTTAATTGTAATATTGCTTCACTTCTTCACAGACATTTCTTTGGAAATATTCATGCCAAAAGTTTGTTGTGCAAACTTTGGCTTTTGGAGACATCTTCAGGACACCAAGCTTAAGAAAGAGCTTCTAAAACACTTTGAATGTGTATTTCAACTTTGGTGGGTAACTCAAGTTCAAAGCATAAATAAAACCGATGAGAAAAAAGCAAGCCCTAGCCACACGCTAAAATTCCCCAAGAACTTCCTTTCCCTCCATGATGATCGACACATGGTCCTGTGATGCATTTCGTTGCACAACACACATCTTCATGATGCAATGAGCCATATCCTCTTTGCTCAAATCCGGTCAAAAATATTTGAAGTCAGTACTTAGGAATATACCGGTAAAAAGTTGCCCAAAATATTTGATTGGTACTGTGGATAAATGCCTATTGTAGTTAATGCCTTAATAGAGAACTAAAATTAATAGATTTAAAGTTTAAAAGCGACATGAGTCTTTAGAATAAAATATTAGTATTGAGGTAAGAATTAGGCTCTTAGCCTGAATGGAGCTAAAAAGGGAAGAACTGGCCACCAAAATCCATGTCTTCTTACACCAGACTAAACATCCCTGGAATATAGAATGTCTCTTGGACAAAATAAAAAGGTCCTGCAGTGTACTGGGGATGTATGAAGGTAGATTAGATTGCGAATGTCATCGTCTCCAAAAACGATCCTAAGCTTTGCAAGCGGCTTCCTCTGAAATATCAAAATCATAAATTATTTTGAAATAAATCAAAATCACAAATGAGGTCAACAACTCTTGTTTGTTGGCGATACCGAAAAGGAGGGGGAAATTAAATGTTTCAAGGTTGTCAATCTTCTTCCTTCTATACTATAAACACCCAAAGGATACAAATCAGGAAGCTCTCTTTGCTCAATTAAGTGCTCTTTACCGGTGTTCTCCAACTCATAGCCTCGGAGGTGTTCATTGTACCATACTGTGGCAGTGGACCTTACCACGGGGCTCTCCCACACACAGCCAGACACAGACCTGTTATTTTTAAGCATGTTTATTAACTCAACAAACATAAAGCGACTAGCTTTGCAGCCTAGAGTCCTCTGGTTAGGGCAGTGTCAGAGTTCCAGAGTGTTCTGTCCAGGCAGCTCACACACTGCCTTTTAACCGTGAGGACCAATCAACTAACAGTTCTCACCTGTGCTGATTGATCCTCGATGGTGGTAAAGGGGCCCTCCCAGCGCTGATCGAAACTGTGCTGGAGTGTTTCCTAGCACCCAGTACACGGCTATGATTTTGTGCTCCAGAGAGGATTGCACACCTCGAAGTCACCAATGTACAAAATTAGACTAATTCTGTCAACCTCTGCAGAGAAAAAAAAGGATTGTTCTGATAGTGCAGGGGTCGGCAACCCGCGGCTCCGGAGCCGCATGCGGCTCTTCAGCCCCTCTGCAGTGGCCCCTGTTTAGTGTTGCGCATATTTTTTTCCGCGAACGGTGAACTTAAAGAATACGTTTTTCATATGATGAACGTTAACAGGAGTGAACGTCACGATAGAAGTGAGTGACGATTTTAAATCATCATCGTATCAGGCCATCATGAAATACCTGGAGCGGGCGAATGTATGTCTGTGTGTTGTTGCGCTCCCAGACAGCGCGCGCACGCACAGGCCCCGGGGCTCCGCCCCCGCTCACCTGCTCAGAGAGACGCAGTGAGATCAGAGCTCATCACTTGAAGCATCCGCTCACTGACTCACCGGCTGCTTCTTAACAGTGGAAACACAGAGTTTCTCTGGTCTCAGCTGCTCACAGATCAGCACCTCAGCTTTTATAGCAGAGCAGAAGCTGCAGTTAGTTTGTTTCTGAGCTTCAGTTTCTGTCTATGCCTCCTGCTCTCACTTTCTGTTTCAATGTTTCGTCCACTAAAATATGCGTCACATCCTATCGACAGCTAATTGAGGACATCAATTCAGCTCAAGCATACTCAATAGCCTGTGATGAGTCAAGTGATGTAAACGAACAGACAGCGCTGTAATGAAGATACGTGAACTCTGATGGGTCACAGGAAGAAATCATTGAGTTGATACCGCTTAAAGGCCAAACAAGGGGGGAGACATTTTTGAGGCTGTTATGAATTGTTTAAAAGCCAAAGAAATAAAAAACACACATGATGTCAGTAGCTACTGATGGGGCACCTAGTATGAGAGGAGCACATAAGGGATTTGTGACTTTACTTCGGAAGTCGCTAGATCGAAAGCTGCTGACGTTTCACTGCGTCTTGCATCAAGAAGCACTGTGCACACAAACATTTCCCCCCGAATGTATGGAGGTTATGAACCTTGCTATTCAGATAGAGAACAAAATAATGGCAGAAGGGTTAAACCACCGACAATTCTGTTCATTGTTAGATGAGGTCGACAGCGAATATTCGGAACTACTGATCCATAACAAAGTCCGGTGGCTGTCCAGGGGAGACGTGCTGAAGACGAGCCCTCTTGGAAAGCAAAGGCCTCACCTATCCCGAACTGAAAGATCTAGATTGGCTGGAAAAGTTGCACTTCATGGTGGATATGACAAGTCACTTAAACATGCTGAACAAAAGCCTCCAGGGAAAGGGAAGAACGGCCCTGCAGATGCTGGAGGATGTTTTGGCGTTTGAGCGCAAGATGACAGTGTTTGTCAGAGATGTACAGGGAGGTATGCTCTCTCACTTCCCCTCCCTGGGAAAGTTCAAAGAAGAAGGTAATCACATAAATGTGAGTATTTACAGCGTGAGATAATCGTAATGCAAACTTCATTTGGGGAAAGATTCAGCGAGTTCAGGAAGGAAAAAACACATTATCCTTCCCTGTTACACCCCTGCACATCGACCCATCCCTGCTGAACATGTCCGCATTCACAGGAGTAAGCCAACCCGATCTGGAAAATGAACTGGCCGACATAGCTGATAAAGACTTATGGCTGTCCAAGTCCAGTAGCCTGACCGCTGATCTCGAAAATGTCGCCCGTCAGAAGGCCGTTCTCGCTCAAGAGCACAAACGGAGCGATATTGAAAACCTCCCCAAGACCGACAAACTTGTGTTCGAAACATGGAATGCCATTCCCGACACTTATATGAACATGAAGAAGTATGCATTTGGAGTCCTGTTCATATTTGGATCCACATACTTATGCGAGCAGGTTTTCTCAAGCATGAACTACATAAAATCCAAGAATCGCTCCCGCCTAAAAGATGACAGCCTGCAGTCCTGTGTGAAGATCAAAGTCACATCTTACAGCCCTGATATAGAGAAGATCTGCAGTGATGTTCAGACACAGAAATCCTATTAAACAGGTGAGAACACTATAATTTAATAGGCTATTATTTTGCTAAAAAATATTTATTTTGTAACTGAGCTGATGTAGCTGTCTTTTATGTTCAGGTGCGACGGTTGATTGCTGTACGTGGCTGAGGGAATAAACAGAAGAGGACAACAGCACACTGAAACAGACTTTAGTCACAATTAAATACAAACTGGCCTATTTTTTATGTTTACTCTTTTTAAGCTATTAGGCTGCAGCTAAATGTTTTATTTATTTCGTAGTGGGCTACTTCTTATTTTATACATTTACCACAAATATGGGGATGAATCACATTGGCCTGCATAGTTCTGTTCTTAATATATTTCAAAATAGGCTTACAAATGCCCCTGTATTTTGTTCTTACAATAAAATGTCAACTGTTCTCTTTATTGTCGTTCTATAATTTCATAAATGCAACAAACTATAGTTCTTATATATACAGTATAACTATATATACAACTTTATAAGCTGTGTTATCAAATATGTTTTGCGGCTCCGGAAAAATTTTGTTTGGGGGAAGAGGGGGAAAAATGGTTCTTTTGATAGTAAAGGCTGCCTACCCCTGTGATAGTGAGATCCATCATGAAATGTCTGATATTGTGAAACATTTTTTTTTGTCACAAACAAGTGCCTTTTGTTGAAAAACCTTATTGTTTAAGAAATGCAACAAAACTGAAACTCATCAACTATTTAATCAATACACTTGTTTGGCATATTAAAAGAGCTTTCCAACTTTAAAAAAAGCTTTCAAAACTGCTCCTTTATGTCTTGAGACAAATCCTCTGGTTCCTCTTCATAAGACTCAGGGTCATCCTGAACAAAGATCTGCTCCTGAGCAGCTGTGGTTTTTGACTTCAATTTCAAAGTCCTCAGTGGAATGTGAAGTGTGTTAACTGTTTCTATGAGTAGCAAAGGAGGGAATAAATGTTCGTACTGAAGGAATAGTTTTTAAAGACACATGTTACTACTTCAAATCTTCTAAGTTGGCTGCCAAGATGCTCAAAATAGTCTCTCTCGGAAAGTAAAAAGACTAGAATAGCATAGTAGACAAGAAAATTAAAGAACTTCTCTTTGTGTCACCAACACCACATGCTGGCAGGACAAATGAAAGGCATTGAGAGTTTTGAATAAACAAGGGCAATTGTTGTGAAGGCAAGGGATTGGCTGGCTGCAGCCCCTGTTTGCATGTTTTAACCTTTAATGTTTCAACAATCCTTTCCCTTTTTCAGATTCAAAGCTATATATTTTTCATTTCCATCTTATGTTGTGGCCCCTAGGAAACAAATTCAACTGGTGAACATCTTGAAACTAAACAATGTTTTGTAGTAAACCTATAACAGATCTATTACAATCTGACCTTCTGTAAGCAGGTAAAACCAAATGGCAGAGTCAATGTCCTTTAAATATTCTGTAAAATATATGGATAAATTATATTAAAATATGAATACAAAACACTATCAGATTTTTGAGAACATCTTTATAATAAATGTGTTTATGCACCAATTACATGTTTTATGCCCACATAAACATAACAAGTCAACATAACTTAAATACCGAGATATACAGCAAGCCTGTTCGTGTCTAGGGGTATAAATGTATGAGGTATTTGTACTAAACAGCTTTAAGGTATTAACCGAAATAACCTAGTACTGGGTGGTATGGAAACTTTTCCAGTTAAACATTACCTGGATTCAATCCTTTTTGTAATTAGATATGGAAAAAGACTGACTATTTGAATTTTACTAACGTAAAAATGGACTACCGTAAATGTAAATAAAAAGTGGCGCAAATACAAATGCTCATTCAAAAGGTCTGAGTCAGTATATAAGGGCGACTGTGTTCGGACCGCGGTTCACCTATAGGTGAGCTATGATTTTGATGATTCCGTGCTTTTCCGGTGATTCGTTGCTTTGACTAGGCGCATCCTCCTTCCCTATCGAGTGGCCTCAGCCCTACTTTGTGTGTGTGTGTTTCTTACCGTCGGGGTATTAAGTAAAAAAAAAGTAACGAAGAGTGATCTGGCTAACACAGCATGGCAGACCGCATGCGAACCGAACTGTTTGAGTTCCTCTATAAGCAGACAAGTTCCTACTTGTGCCAGCACAACTACCTAGCAGCTAAACTGATCAACTAATGCTAGCAAGGTTTGTGACCGACTCACGCACTGACTTTATCCGACGAGCTAACAGGAATGTCCAAAGTCAACGAAACACCAAACTTAACCCAAATCCATTGATTTGCGAGTGAGCAACTCAACGTCTGTCATCCTCGGGCAGGTACTGCATCCGTCGATGTCCCTCCCATCTTTTGCTAATGGGGGATAAACGCAGGAAACAAGAATGAAATCAGTTCTGGTGTCTGGTGCATGACATTAGTGTAAACTGTTGTCAGAGCACCACAGAGAATTAGCTTGCCTCTTATCAGTGCCATGTGCTAATAGAGTGTCTTTGTGTTGACAGAGGGATAGAGGCAGAGTGAAAGATATGGTACAAATGAGAGGAGAGAGGGAAGAAAGGGAAGGAAAAAGATAGCAAGAAGTACACAAAGAGGCAGAAAGCAGCAGGGGCTCATCATTATTGGTGTCAGTACAGTTCGCTTCATTCTGCTATCTGTCATTATCTCGTTCTACCAGGAATTCACACTCATCTGTATTGTCTGCTGTCTGATTAGGAACAACGCCAGAGGCCCGTGTGAACACTCGTGATGCATACTGATCAGCAGCCAGTTCTACCCTATGCAGCATTGACTGCTTGGTTTCTGTAATCTGAGTGCACATCAAGGATAATGGCTGCATTAAAAAAAGAAAAATACAGATCCTCTGTGTTTTTCTCCCATTACAGGAGTCAAAATGTTTGACAGTCACTGTTTATACCCATCAAGATAATTAGCATCAGCACAGAACAACACACAGAGGAGAAGTGCTCCAAGTTCTTACAAGATAAATATATAGCTCTGCTAATGTTTTGCTCGATTGTTGCAATTAAAATGTATGATTCTGAGGGTCTAGTATTATGAATAACTCTTGGAAATTAGTCATTACAAAGGTTCAATCCACTGTCCCATTCTATTTGTTTCATTCATTTAATCAACTTCAACTAATACTGCACCCTTCAATGTGTTGTTTAGGCTGTAAACAAAATTATATGACTCTTCTTTGATGAAACACAATATTGCTGCTTTTAATTTTCCATTATTTGATCAAATTTATTTAAAAAAATGTACATTTATGGGTTGAACACTGAACGTTCTGAACCTTGCATGACCAATGCTTACGTAGGATTAACAATTTGGACGTCTATATCACAATGTTAAGTGTGTTAACTGTTTCTATGAGTAGCAAAGGAGGGAATAAAACTTCGTACTGAAGGTACAGTTTTTGAAGACACATGTAACTACTTCAAATCTTCTTAGGTGGCTGCCAAGATGCTCAAAATAGTCTCTCTCGGAAGTAAAAAGACTAGAACAGCATAGTAGACAAGAAAATGAAAGAACTTCTCTTTGTGTCACCAACTCATCATGCTGGCAGGACAAATGGGTCTGAAATATTACAAGGTATATGTTTAAAAAAAGGTTGTCACTCTCCAATCAAAGGACCAGCCCTTTTTCATCCTGCTATATTTGTACTATTTTTTCAGTTTAGCATATTTCATGTGTTAGAAACAGGATCTCCTGCTTTTCACATCAATCAATCACATTTCATTTGTATAGACCATATTCAAAAATCACAATTTGTCTTATAGGGCTTTAACATGGTGTGACATCCTCTGTCCTTAACCCTCAGCAAGAGTAAGGAAAAACTACGAAAAACCCTTTTAACAGGGTAAAAATACGTAGAATTTTACCGACTCTCAATGTAATTTAGAACATAGTTCAGGCAATAAAATACATTCTGACACCATTTCTAGAGGGAAATGTGCTCTTTGCTTCCACAATCTTCAGGCAGTTCATGCTTATGATATATGTTTTATTAGTTATCAGGGATATTTTTTGCAGATCTTGCCAAATAATTGTAGGTCACATTTTGTTTGAAGCATCGTCCATGCTTTGTGTCGTTCAGGGAGCGTGAATGTAACCTCTGTTATTTCACGGCACGAAAAGCCGAATTTTCGCCCCTGCAAATTTGCCTTATTCCTGTCAGGTAGTGCCGTTTACAGTCTGCGTTCACCCGTGACACAATTTGACGGAAACGTATTCCTGGTAGCGCAGTTGGGGGGCTGGGGAGGGTGGAGTACCGCCGGGGAGACGTGGAATGAAGGTGTGATCTAATTAGCAGATGATCGCAGCGAAACTGCTGGTGAGAACTTATCTCACTTCACCATTAAATGAAACAGACCTTAAAAACGAAAAGTCACTTGTGATTGGCTGGTAGATCTGTTGCTATTGGTCACCCTTGGTCATTATAATACACACCAGGGTAAACCTCTCCCACACAATAGTAATAATTAATATATAATTATTTTTACTAATAAGGTATATATTAATATATATTAAATATTTATTATTAAGCCTTTACCAAAAGCACTGCAGTTACTGAAGACTATAGATTCATACAATGTCTAATGTTATGTGTTTAATAGGGATGAGCGAGTACAGCATTATCTGTATCTGTATCTGTATCTGTTAACCATATGAATTATCTGTATCCGTATCCGTACTCGGAGTGGGCGGGGCCTAACCCGGAAGTGGCTGTGATTTAACCCGGACGTGGGCTGGATTTAACCCGGAAGTAGGCCGGGTTGTCTTGATACGGGCGGGGCTTTAACCAGTATGTTATTTTAAGCATGCAATTGATATGGGTTGATCAGAAATTGTTATATTTATTGCTGATTAGAAAACTATTACAGGACAGTATCAGCATTGAGCTTCAGATCAATGATTTTGATCACAATAGCAAACAAACTATTTACAGAACAAGTTTTGCAACAATGAATACAACACATGCTGTTGCAATTATGAAGTGAAATGTAATAACAAGTGTTTTCATACTCAACATAACTTTATTTTTTAACTTTGAAATTTTTTTATGATTTTTTTATTTTAATTTTATTTACATTTATTTCCACACGAGGTGTGTGTGTGTGTGTGTGTGTGTGTGTGTGTGTGTGTGTAGCTTAATTTGTAATATTTTTTATACCACTACTACCTAGAAAGTGTCAGACACTCAGTGCGTGAAGTAAAATAAAACTGGTTAGAGCCAACTGACGGTTTAAAAAAAAAAAAAAAAAACTCCAACGACCGGCAGAGAGAGGGAGAGAGAGTAGCCAGACGCTAGAGAGTAGTCCGACACTCAATGCGTGAAGTAAAAAAAAAAAAAAATCTCCGACAGGCAGAGACGCAACGCGAGTCTACCAGCACCACGTCTGAACGAACCCACGTTTAACAGAACTCTACTGGTTAATAAGTAAGTACAAACTGAAATAAAAACAAACTTCAAGCTGAAGAAACCCTAAACGTTAACGGAAAAGACCCGCGAACCTGAGTGACTGAGAGACAGAGAGCTGTTCTGTGAGCGAGTGAGCAGAGCGCTGTGTGAAGGGGAGGAGCGCAGTGACGCTGTGTGAGGATTTTCATTCAGTCCGAGCACAGATATTGACTCGTATTACTCGTATAATACTCGTGCTCGGCAAAAGTGCTTTATCCGTACCGGATACTCGTTTCAGCCGAGTATCCGGCTCATCTCTAGTGTTTAACATATTTTAGAGGGGAAAAAAATATTAACAAGGTATATGTTGAGTCAAAGCTTTATTTACATACAGCACAAATATTGTAAAAACACAACTGGACTAGCAAGTGAAAAACTAATCAGGTGAAGCTTGAAATGTCTCTGGCTCCACGAGTGGATGAGTGACTGAGTGTGTAGGTGTTTCCAGGGAGCTGATTGGTTCCAGCCTCCAAGCTTGAAGGGTAGGAGGACTTCGTCCCCCAGAACCTGTGGTCTCTCGCTTTGCCACAGCCAGCAAGATCACTTCACAAGAACACCTTGTGAAGTGTTGTGGAAACTGTTCTTTGTGTACCAGCCCAGTTTTGGTAGGGGTGGGTAGCATTTTTGTTTATGCCATTTCCTCTCCTGTTTTTGGTTGAGGAGTTAGGTTAGTACCATGTCTTTCTGTTTCTTTAATTTGAGTAGGGAAGTTGAGGTTATTCGCCTTAGGGTTGTTTTCGTAAATTGTTGTGCTGTTAGCCCACCCTGAAGCAAAAAAGTTGATAAACATCAACGGTAACTTGTTTGTTTCTGGTTCTTCTTGGGAGCTGGGAAAGGGGGGACTCATGTATCATGTTGCGACTGGGTTTTCTCCTGGGTTGGGTCGTAACATGAATTGGGTTTTCGTCTTTTGGATGCATTTTTCGTTTCATTCAGTAAGTGGTGGCAGATAATGTGTTCATATAGACTTATGTTCCACAAACGGGTTGCAAGTTTGTGTTCATGTTGAAAGGATGGAGTTTCAATCAGATGATTTTGCCACAGATCCCTCTGTAAAAAAGTTGGATAAATGTAAGAAAGCTGATTTATGGCTTTTGGCTGATTTCTTCGAGGTACAAGTAAGCAGACTTAAAACGAACTTTGGTTAAAAAACTAAGGGTCGCTGGTGGGCAGGACATCAGTATGGTCTGTCACCGCAAGGCAAATGTGGTCTGCATCTTCTTAATAATGTGAGGAAGGTTTCTCTCAGTTTTCTTTACTTCTTCAACAAAGACTTCCCTCAAATGTTCAAGACTTGAGGAATCTTCTCCTTGGGGAAAGTTGGGCAGATAGTTAACTTCTGCCCGCTTGGGCCTTTTTTTGTTAGAGTGTGAATGTTTGTTGTCGGGGTGTTTTGGCTTCCAGCACTTATGGTGACCGCTTGACAGCTGACCCAGTGTCAGATCTTGCTTCCTTTAAACAGGGATGTTTGGCCACAAGAGCTTCAGCTGCCCTAGTTAACTCTTTATCACTCGGGTAAGCCTTGAAACCATATCTAGCAGAAGAAAGTTTCTCAGGAATATCATGCTCTTTGCCCCTAGCCAGCTAAAGAGGGGTTCCTTTCTTCTCAAATTCATTATTACCTTCTCTAAGCATTAGCTCAACAACAAATGAAAATGTGGGAAACGAAAAAAGACCTCACAGCCATCTGCTTAGACATTCTGGGGTTGACAGATCCGAGAGTGTTTCAGTTGATGTAACAGAAAAGGAGTCATGTGAAAGTGAAATATGCAGAACAGCTTTTTGTGGCAACTTTTCAATGTCAAATAGGGAAGGAAGTTTTCCATCAAAGTTTAGATCTTCGTAGTGCACACGGAGGATCATTTCTGGAGCTTCAACTGCCATTGCACAAAAAATGAAAAAACATTGAGGGATTAAAAAATTGCGCTTACAAAATACGGACTATTCACTGATTGATAGAGAATCATAGAGAATTACTTACCATTGACTGGTCTCAATTATGTCTCACTTGTATGAACCTCTTTGGAGTCTACAGCAAGCCATCTATCTTGTATGCAGAGAGTGGGACTAAATCATTGAAGTCAGATTACTAGTGGATGGACAGGCTTGTCTGGGTGGCTGACAGCTCACAAGACTGAAGGTGTTCAACATACATACCCGGAGTCAAAATCACAACAGAGAAAAGAAACATTCTGACTCACAAGGTAGATCTGTGCTAGATTACAAAATTTAAACAGTCCCCCCATCAACTCCAACTTCTTAGGGTTTGTAGAAGGAGATGGACCCAGGACCAGAGGTATATAACAGAGTATTTAATGTAAAAAGAATCTAAACTAGCCAAAAACACAAACACTAATAGAGTGGAGAAACTGGAAAGACAAGAACAAGAGGACAAAAACACAAGGAAGCTTACAAAAGGCTCAGGAGATCAGGAACACAGGAAAGGACAGCACCATGGAACATCAAGAACCTCAAAGACAGCAAGACGCAAGAACAGCAACAACGAAAGAACAATCCGACAAGGACAAAGGGAAGGACAGAGGCTTATATACACAGAGGGAAGGAAGGGCCAATTAAACACATGAGGACAATCACTGACAGGAAGTGAAGACAGAAACAACACACAAGGAACAGAGACTACTAAATAAAAAAGTAAACAGAAACATTGTGAAAACATGAAAACACTTTGAACATAAACCACAGAGATCTACTAGAATAAACTGAACACACTTTTACAATTGATAAGGCAAGGTATAAAGTGCACGATCGTTACACAACTGACAAATATTACACTGATGTAGTCGATGCCATAAATTGTCACCTTTGATGTATGGTAGACAGTATCATTAGCATTTCGTTCTGAGACTGAGAGCCAGAGCTACCTCTGGTAGAGCAGAAACCAAGACAGTTTCAACACTGGATGTTTGTGTTTTTGGCTTGAAAAAATGATGCACCAAGATGATATGCCATCATGTGCTGGTGTCTGATTGCGAGTGTCTTCAATATATTTGAAGTTTTGAGAGTCATGGACCACTCTTATGAAGAAGCGATGTTGCTCTTGCGCTTGTATGTACCTGAAAACGCAGAAGCATGCACCGGCCTTTAGTCCGTGTCTTTCTGGGCTGGTCGTACAGGATCCTGTCCCCACTCCTGAAGGCCTTCTCTTTGGCTTCAACTCTTCATCAACAGTATTTGGCTCATTTGTTGAAATCTGAGGCTGAAACAGCTCACAGATGTGCTCACTAAGGTGTTTGGAGGTGAGGAGTTGCTGCTGCTGCTCCTTCAGGATGCTTGTGACAACACCACTTCACAAACACAAAACAACCACTGCAAAGTAGCCAATAATATTACGTTTTAGAGGAATGATGTATTCACACACACAACCCCCTTCACTCACCTTTGTCATCAACAGCCACATCAGCCTGGCACCTGTGAGACTCTGCCTTCTCATATATGTCTCTGTGAGACGTCTTTGGCATGAAAGCCTTGAAGTGGTTGGGGGACGAGGTTCGACGTTCATGTAGGAGACTTGTCGGTTTCAAGTTTTTTCTGAACTGACTCTCATCAAGGGTTTTCCACAGACTGGTTTGTTTTCTACCTGACGGGAAGCAAACTGACAAAAGTTAATCACGATATTATTATTGTTTTGTCTAAGGTAAACAGAAAATGCCATTCTGAGTTTCTGTCGATTTAAAAAGTTGTACTGATGGAAGGTTGTTTGGGTTCCCCAATATAATGGCAAGAAAAACAACACTGAACTAATACATTTACTCTAAAAATATGTTTAGCGTTTATGATAAGTATACAGCTAAAAGTATAAAAATTGTTGCTTAATTAAATTGATTGATACTCAGTGATCATATTTCTGTAATTAAGTCTTAAGGATTTCAGTTCAACAATCTACTACTGCTGCTAAGTAACAATTTGGGTTATTGTCTTTCCTGGCAACGGATATTTTGGAAATGCTGCCGTTACATATTAAGATGGAACCACTAAGATATACGTATGCATGCTTATGTTACCAAAATGTCAGAGACAGGTAATCTTGAGAACTAAGAAATTCAAAATACAAATAGATATATTTATTTTATTTTCTCTTTGTTTTTCCTTTTTAAGCAGTGACATTTGAAGGCAATCCTCTTTCTTTTTCGGAATACTGTCTTAATGTAATGTCATGTGTGAATTTAGGGATGAGTATTGATAAGATTTTAACGATGTTCTGTAGAAATTACGATAAAATAAAACTTATATAAGTTAAATAAAACTTACTCTGTTTAATTTAAACATGTTACTAGAAACTACAATGCTCCTTCCTTTTTTAAAAAGGGTATATATATATAGTGGGATGAAGGAATGGAACAGAACTATGCTGGTTAGAATAACAACATGCAACTTTGACATTCTATTTTAGCTGGCATGTGAGACAAAATACAACAAATTAACCTACCGAAAATCTGGGGCATCTACCGTAGTAAAAGGGTGCAAACCTTTCACCACAAACTTAGTCACTGCTCGGTGACATTCGTTAATCCTCTCTTCAGTCATTTTATTTTTCCCTGCCATGGTGAAAGGATTGGCCAGAGGTGCACAAGACCTGCTAGCTGCAGCTTCTGACCAAGATCGACTACCAGCCTCTGAACCTGCCTGACTCTGAAAGTCATCATCTGCTAAATTAAATGGATGGAAATGGAGATTATTTACATAGTGAAAGCTGGTTTACACAATGAAACAAATGGCACTAACACAGTAGACAGGGTCTGGAGCAGGGACGTGTGGCACCGAGCGACGCCACTAGGCTAAGACTTGTACCCGTGGCACCTAATTTTGTGTAAAAAATGATGTGATGTACTGTATGACTGTATTTGATAAAAGGAAATAAAAAGACGTAAAAAAAAAAAAAAAGCCAACGAAAGGGGGATTTTTGCACAGTAATAAACTTGTTATAACACGACGACTCAGCACAGTCAAAAGTCCTGAGTCATGCCTGAGTTGTCGATGCTCTGTGAAAACACTGGAGACACCAATCCAAACAGGGTGATGGGAAGAAGAGTGGCCCACTTCGCCCCCAATCACAGCAGGAGTCATGAGTCAGCTACGGCGAGGTGGGCCTGCGGCGTACGTGCCATGGGAAGCGTGCGGCTCGGACCTGGTGCTAAGTGATGACGAGGGGAAGAGCCGTTTGCTGTTAATTCAGAAAGAAAAACTCACATTCTTTCTGTTATTAGTGAGAATTTTCAAAGTACATTGCATTGAATTAACACAGTAAGTGGGGCATTTTTCAGTTGTATGTTTTTGCATTTTAAGAATATGGTCTTTACTTGTTTATAAGAGCAGTATCATCAGATAACATCTATTGGGGTTTGATGCAGTATTAGCTGATGTGGAATGTTGTTTCTAAAGGAGGATGCCTTCCCGTAAACATAAGGAGACGTATTCCCTGGGAATCATAACACTCTTTCCTTCACTAAAGGATCCCTTTTCTCCAAAAGGCTATGTAAGTTTAAAAAATGATTACTTCCAGAAAACATACCTTTAAAACATAGTTTAAATGATTGCTGCATCACAAATACTTATCAAAATAGTGTTGACATTCCTACATTCTTGTATTTGTAAAAAATAGTTGACACCACCTACGTCTAACAAAATAGTTGAAACTTGAATATGCTACAAAGTTCATCTCTGCCATAAAGATTGTCATTAGGATGCAAAGTTACATCAAATGAGGGAAAATGCTCTTTAGTGCAGTCAAAATGAATTCGGTCAATAGGGTACTACACATGAATTAGAACAGTGGTTCTCAAATGGGGGTACTTGAAGGTACTCCAGGGGGTACGTGAGATCTTTTTAAATATATTTAAAATTAGCATCCATTCAAAAATCCTTTAAAAATTGTGATTTAATAAACATTCATTAAAATAAAAGTGTACGTTCATGAACTGAATTTTATAATCAGTAGACTATTCAATTTCATTATCCTACAAACCCAGAGTCTCCCCCATACCGATGGTTTGGGGTGAAGCGAAGCAGCATGCCGCTGAAAATACGGAGGGACAAATGCCAAAGAAGGCGAGACCAGAGCCAGCTAAATTCCGAAGTTTGCCACATCCGCACTCACACAATTTTGAGTGTGTGTGAAGCAGGAGCACCCTCATCTGGGACAGAAAGCTTTGGAGCAGCTACTACCCTTTGCCTCCACATATTTATGTGAGGCCTCCTTCTCTGCAACGACTGTGATCAAAACAAAGCAAAGAAACTTGTCTTTAGTTATTTTTATATCATTTTATTTCCAAAGCGTTCAAGAGAGACCACTAGAAATGAGCAATGTTATGGACAATAACATTGGTCATTTGTTTAATGTTTAAATTTGAAAGTGTCTAGTTACAAGGTTTATTAAAATCAGACACTTATGGCAAAGCACTGTTTATTACATCTTTCTTTCAACAAAAAATACTTTGCGCTGGTTAAGGGGTACTTGGCTGAATTTTTTTTTCAAAGGGGGTACATCACTGAAAAAAGGTTGAGAACCACTGAATTAGAAAATGGCAGACAGCTACAGTGGCTCAAGAACCAAAGCGGCGAAGATTGGCAGCCACTTTGCCTGAGCAGCTTGATGGAGATGCCTGAAGAGAAGCCATATCATTTCTCACTCACTTTCAGGATGAAGCAAGTGTGTTTCAGAAGATGAAGATGACCTTTCAATATCGCCAAGACCTAGTGCATGACCCACAGAGAACCACGGATGTCTGGTGACATCTGGTGAGTTGTCCATTTCATTTATTTACACTTCATTGTTTTGTTGCTTGAATGTACAATACTCTGACCTTTTTGAATTTTGTGTATTTATATGCTTAAATGATCAACAGCTGAATCAAGACTTCCTTCTGCTGTTTGGAGCTGAAACAGCCTCCAAGATGCTTGAGAAGTGGGACACAACTTTCAGGTCCAAGGTTATCAATGAGGCCAAACACCTGACTCAGTAAATTGAGCTGAGACAACTTCTAAAAGCTGCTGAGAAACTGATAGAGACCGATGACACCAGTAAGCTAATCAACAATATTGATTTTTATTCCTAACAGCAAGTGCTGGTTACTTTGTGCATTCTAACTTGATACTAATGGCTTGTTTCACCTCATATTCCTCCTGATAGCCTGGGACAGTGACATGGCTTCTCTGCTGCTGCTCCTCCATGTCCTGCCACCCACAGCTGTACGGAAGAGGACCAAGATTAGCCCCAGTGATGCAGTGGAAAAAATGTTGCACTTTCACAAGGTATGCATGTCTTTTTTTTTTTTTATCCAATTAGCCAGTATTTTATATGTATAAATGCAATTTGAAATTACTTGGAAAGGCATAGTCAAACAAAAGGACTAAACTGAACGTCTTCACTTTGGCTACAATTCCTCAACAGCGAGGACTTCTTTGAGACACACACACACACACAGAGAGAGAGTTTGCCATGGCTTGTTTAACAACTTTTCTAGTGTACAGACCCAAGTGAGCAGGCGAAAACTTGCCAGTATAAGATGTTGTATCTTTCTGTTTTCAGTCATGCTGCAGCTTGGTGGAACACCTTCGGAGAAGAGATGGTAGACAACCATACATCCTTGCTGTTGGTCGAACCAGAAACAGGATTGACACTTTCTACATTGTTGTGGACAAACAGCTCATCCCCTGCTAATCCACTAGCTCGTTGGGTGCATTTGATGAACTGTTTAAATCCCACTACGTGTTCAACCTGTCGTACGATGAGTACCTGGGCCAGGTCTTCACCTTCGTTAAAACAACAGTCTACAATAGAGCTGCAACGATTAGTCGACAAAATCGACGACGTCGATTGTGAAATGTAGTCGACATGGATTTTTAGCGTCGACGCGTCATATACTATAAATAGATTCAGCGCTACCGGACATTTTCATCCGGCATTGTAATACACTACAGGAAGTGCTGGGGGCAGTAGCGCTTCCGTTGTCTATATGCACCAAGGCATAGAGGAAGAACGATTTGGAATCATGGCGGAGCAGAGTGTGGAACAGCCGAAACACGCTAGACCGAGAGCTTCAAAAGTCTGCAAATATTTTACCACAAACCAAATAAAAAAGTACAATGCAGCATCTGCAAAACGGAGTTAGCATTTCATAGCAGCACCACGGCAATGCATGAACATTTGAAACGGAAGCATCCTGGAGCCACCACGTCGTGTCCTCCTGACGGGTAAGTTTAAGTTAACTTCCGAAGTAACGTCAGCCTTGTTAACTTATCGTAAGGTTTACGCTTACATGTTGGAAAACAGAACGTCTCATGGAGGATGCTTGCTAACGCTATTTCAGTTATGTTAAGTGCAATGTAGTGAAGCAGCGAATTATCAGAGTAGCCTGTCTTTTTGTTCGTTTTGAATAGGGTTGCAAAACTCCGGGAATATTCAAAGTCTGATTCATGAACAGCTGGAAATGTGTTCTTAAACCACCAAAGTGTTCTTAGCTGCGCTGTACATTTTCTCGTACTCCTGAATAAGCACATATGTGCAGAATCCACAGGCAACGCGAACACGTACACCATGTAGTGCATTTTAAAATACTACTCTCACACGGCAAGCGTAGTTTTTACTCGAACTTTAAATGAGCGACTTTCAACATGTAACCATCACGTCTACAGCCCGTATGCCTAGTGCATTCTGGGTAATGCAGTTCACTTAGTCAGCTCATAACACACGGACCAAATCTTCACAGATGAAGAGGTGGAGGTTCGGTTGCAGAATGTAGATGTGTCCATTCTATTCCACTATAGCTATGTCCGTGCTATGAGTTTAGTTCTATTTATTTATTCACTGCCATTTGCAATGTTAGTGTATTGCTTTGATTTTTTTTTTTTCAAAATTTAAAAAATAATTTCATATCAACACAATTAAGAGAGATCTGCTCTTGCATAATACAAAACTATGATACTATAGCCTAAAACGTGATAATTAAAGCTTTGTGTTTTTTTCCTCTCTCTTTTAGTACTAAGCAAAGACGTGTGGACGAGTTTGTCCTGAAGAGAGGCTCATGCACCCCTCAGATGGCAGGAGTCTTGACCGAGAGCATCCTCAACATGCTTGTCAATGATATGAGACCTCTATCAATGGTGGAGGATGAGGGCTTTAAGCAGATGGTCAACACATTCCATCCAGGTTACACCTTACCTTCCAGAACTCATTTTACAAAGCTCATGGAGCAAAAGTATGAAGCAACACTTGTCAGGGTTAAATATGCTCTGAAAGCAACTGATAACAAGATTGCCCTCACAACTGATGCTTGGACCAGTGTAGCAACAGAGGCATATCTTGGCATCACATGTCACTGAACTGGGAGCTCACTAGCCTCTGCCTCACAACCATGCCACTTGAAGAGAGACACACTGGAGCCAACATTGCTGCATGGATTGAGCAGGCTGTGGAAAGATTTGAGACCCCTACAAGCAGAATCATGGCAATTGTTCATGACAATGGCTCGAATGTTGTGCTGGCTGCAAACATCTTGAAAGAAGAACATGGGTGGGTGTCTGTCTGCTGCGCAGGCCACACTTTGCAGTTAGTTATAAATCATGCGCTGAAAAACCCTCAGGTCAGCAAAGCACTTGGAGCTGCAAGGTGTCTCGTTGAGCACTTTAAAAGAAGTGAACTGGCTGCAAGCAAGCTGAAAATGAAGCAGAAACAAATGGGGACTGCTGAAAACAACCTTGTACAAGATATCAGTACAGCACCTATCATATGATTAGTCGCCTACTGGAACAGAGGTGGCCAGTCACTGCAACCCTTTCTGACCCAGCAGTAACACAGAGAGGGAGACAATACCTAGACCTCAAAAGCGATCAGTGGACCCTACTAGAAGAACTGGCCCAAGCTCTCCAGGCCTTTGAATGTGCCACTGTGTACTTGAGTGGTGAGAGTTATGTGACAGTCTCTGCACTGCCTCCTCTGGTCAAAGGGCTTCTGAAGTCCACCCAAACTGTTTATGATACAGCTCCTGTGCAGGCCTTCCAGGCAGCTGCTTCAGAGGAAACCACTGCACGGTGGTCAGGAGTGGTCACCTTCGCAGAAGACATCCAAAGCAAACAGATCATTGCAGCTGCACTTGACCCACGATTTAGAAAACTGAAATTCCTTACACCAGATGAGAGGTTCAGTGTTCAGAATAAAGTACAAGCTCTGGCACTAAAGCCCATGGATGGGAGTACTGTGAACCAACTCACCAGTGGGAACCAAGATGCCACAGCATCAGCTAACAAGGGATCTCCAAATAGGAGGACTGTTTCAGTACTGGATTCACTGCTTGGATCCGACTCAACGGACAGTGACAATGACAACAATGAAGAGGACGCGCAAAACCAAATGATCAGTAATGAAGTGCTGATGTACTTTGGAGAACAGCCTCTCTCAAAAACAGAAAGTCCCCTGTCTTGGTGGAAGTTGAATGAGGCAAGGTTTCCAGCTCTTGCATCACTAGCCAAATCATTCTTGTGTATTCCAGATACTTCTACTCCCTCTGAGCGGCTCTTCTCAGCAGCTTGGAACATCGCCTCCAAGAGCATGTCAATATGCTCACGTTTCTACATTGTAATTTGAAACATGTATAAATTGTTTGTTCCCCTTAAGTTATTTTGAATTACTTTCAAACCCTTACTTGCACTAGCTTTTTTACTTTTGGACTTTGAATGTCAGTTTATTTTTGAGTTATTTTGCACTTGCAGAGGCTTGATTGCTATTTTGAGTTACTTTTAAAACTTTATTTTGCACTTTCTCTCAATTTTAAAAGCATATTTGCACTTTAATTTGTATTACAATTTTGTTTATTATGATGTTTACATGTTTACACAACATGTAACTAGAATAGCATGTCAATATGCTCACGTTTCTACATTGCAATTTGAAACATGTATAAATTGTGTGTTCCCCTGAAGTTATTTTGAATTACTTTCAAACCCTTACTTGCACTAACTTTTGGACTTTGAATGTCAGTTTATTTTTTTGTTATTTTGCACTTGCAGAGGCTTGATTGCTGTTTTGAGTTACTTTTAAAACTTTATTTGCACTTTCTCTCTTATTTTAAAAGCATATTTGCACTTTAATTTGTATTACAATTTTATTTATTATGATGTTTACATGTTTAAACAACTTGTTACTAAAATACATTTGAAGTTCAAATTCCAACATTTTGAGTCATTATTTTAATATGCTATGGGAAATAATCGTTAGATTAGTCGAATAATCGAAAAAGTAGTCGATAGACTAACCGATTACCAAAATAATCGTTAGTTGCAGCCCTAGTCTACAATATCGATGTAGCAACAACAAATGAGTCTCCCAGAGTTCGTGAGTTTCGTGCTAAAGTCTTTAACTAAAGTACTTAAATGTTTAAGTGTTTCATTTGTCAAGCTGTGCATGTTCCCTGCCAGTCCTTGATCTCTCATCTAAGACTTGTTCACAATTTTTATCCTAGCACCAGGTTTAAGTTAGTTTGTGCACAAGATCGTTGTTGTTATGTCCAGCCCTGTTTATTAAGTTAAGTTGGCTGGATATTTATAACTTATTCTTCTGTTATGTGTTGTTATTGTTTACTCACCTCTCCTCTCGTTTCAGACTCCTCACTCCCTCCCTCGTGTGTGTGTTCCACCTGGGTGATTGTCAGCTCCTCCCTGATTGTTTGCACCTGGTCCTCATCACCCGGTGTATTTAGTCTGTGTGTTCCTGTGTTGCGTTGCCATTTCGTCTTTGTTTCTCCATGTTCTTAGCGTTCCAGCATTTACTCCTGATAGCCTTCCTGTTACCGATCACTGCCTGCTTAACGAGTTACGTCTCTGCCTTTTCCCTGCCGGATACTCTGCACTGTGATCGACTGCCTTCCCGTGTACCGACCTTGGACCGAAACTATTACGAACTCTGCCGGTGTCTGCTCCCTGCTGGATTAACGGATTACGAACTCTGCCGCTGCCTGTCTCCTATTGGATTATTGTACCCGTGTTTGGACTGCCTTGACGTGTACCAACATTCAACAGTAAAGTTGGTTAACTGCACCTTCTTGTGTCTCCGAGTCGTGCTATTGGATCCACACACCTGTCTGCACTCCTTACAGTTGTAGGCGTCAGTTTTCAACATATTCAGGTTTCAAAAAACATTTAATACATATTTGGAGCATGAAATTTGAGGCGAAACACAGGATTTAAAAAAATTACTCTTAAAAACATCAAATGTCTATTGCATGTCATTGGGAGACATCGCATTCAAAATGTATTGAGTATTGACCAATGAAATCTATTTATGTGGACAATGAGGACTATGGCGATGTGTTGGCTCGAGCTTTGCATGGTGAGTCTGTATCACAAAGATTTTATTACTTGATCACTATTGCTGGTCAACACATTTGAACTTATGATGCAACTGTAAAGAGTGTGTTGTGTATGTTATCTTTCTGTAGCCTTGCCGGTGACTACAAGAATTTTCAGGTTTGGTGACTTGTATGTTAGGCTAGTAAACGTAGAATGCACTTTTATTGTATTGTAAAACAATGAATGTTAATTAACACATTAGTGAAATGAAATACACGATTTTAGTGTTAAAAATACACTTTAATGTGTCATAAAATGACACTATGTATGTTCAAATTAACACTCAGGCAAAGGGAATAACACAATTTAGAGTTAAAGGTGCACTTATGTGGTGTCATAAAATAACACCAAGGGTGTCAAATATTTATCACTATTAAAGAGTTAAAATATTAACACTTTTCAAAGTGTAATTTTAACTCAGAATCCGTGAGGATTATATAAACTCAGAAAAAGTGTTAAATTGAACGCTCTTTGAGTTGAATTAACACTCCCGATTTTGCTGTGCAGGCAGCCGAAGCTCCACATGTCAATGGCCTTCGAGAAAGGGAGACCCAGGCTGACCTCAGGTGCACTCTGTGAACACAGAAGAATCACAAGAGCTGTTGAGTACATTGTTAAATTCATCATGTGAATATTAGGACAATTTCTGGTGGATCATTTACAACAATAACACAGGTGTTAAACAACGAGTTATTCACGTTGAACTTACCGGTAGCCCAAAGCCTGAATTGTCTCCCCGAGTGAGTCCTGCGGAGTTATGAAGGACACGCCAAAATCAATGAGTTTAGGGCTCTCGCTGATGGTTGACCAGCATCACGTTGTCCGGTTTAATGTCTGAGTGAACCACTTCAATGCTTTTCACTGTATTGACAACGGAAACAACGTCAAATGTTATGTATAGATACAATTATGTTACTTCAGCAGCTCGTTTCTCAGTTGGCTGGTTCTCACCTGGTACGCTATGGGCCGGATCTCACAGAGTGTCATTGGCCTCTGTTGTTGCCAAACCAGGCGGTAAAGGTCCATATCCAGCCGTTCAAACACAAGACATGTTTGACCTTTGTCCTGGAACGTCTCAATGAAATTAACCAGGTTGTTTTTCACGGGATCGAGAACCTTCACTGCTCCATGCATCTTGATCTGCGGAAGAAACAGGAAGAAGGATAAAGGAGGCGTAAGGGACAGCGTGGCGTCAGCAGTTCTTTTGCTAAACAAGTCAGGAGCAGGATAATTTGAAAAAACATGATCTACTCTGCCTCTGTTTCACCAGTATGCCCATTGTTTAAGATCTTAAGGGCCACCTCCTGCGATGTGCTCATATTCAAAGCACTGGCAACTTTGCCGAAGACCCCAACTCCAATAATGTCCTTGACGAGGTAGCAACTGGTGCTGCGGCACAAAATGTCGCTCTGTGGCACATGTCTTTGCCTCGATCATTTCATCTGTGAAAAAGAAGGAGAACATGTGAAGGATACAATGAGGAGTCAGCAGGAGCAGTGGTGAAAACATAAAATCCTCGCCAGTACTATTGCCCAAACATTGTTGTCCCCATAAATTTAACCAGCACATTCTCTCTTTCTTCTCTCTTAAACATCTGAATAATTGTTTTTTGGATTCACAATATGAAAAAAAAGAATTCAAATTCTTTACCTACATTCTTCAAAAGTCAAATAAATGTTTTACTTACCAGTTTCATCAGTGGTGATATCAAAGTCTGCAAATGATGATAGAAAAGTTGTTGTCATGTTTTTCTTCTTCTCTGTCTTCTCCTTTCTGCATGAAGTGGTGAGGGCCTTAAACAGCCGGGACAAAAGGTACGACCAGAAGGGACCAAAGTGTCTGTAGTATATAGTATAATTAGACAAGATCAGAGGATCAGTAGAACTAAAGTTCCATTGAACCACAATCAGGTCTTAATATGTCTTTGATGTATTTAGTTTGATATATACACTATTACATTATGACTAAATAGCGAAATGCCTAAATAGTTGAATACATAAATAATAATAATACAATAAGAAACTGGCTCTGGAGATGGTTTTTATTAGCCTGGATGCCAGACAAACTTAGCCCCGCCCACAACATTTGAGATCGGGAAGTTCGGTCTGGAGTCGCTCCGTTGGGGAGAAATTATGCCCCAACAGAAACTGTTCGGACCAATCAGATTGTCAACCACGTCATCAAAGTGCGCTTGGGCTGAATTCGTTTTCAACAAACATGCCTGCCGCTGGAGAGCTGAGATGTGTAGATGCTGCCATTGAGTCTGTTTTAGAAGACATCGACAGCGCATTCATTTTGAAAGAGGAACAGAGAACGAGGAGGCGACGCCAAAGCGCTGCACCGCATTAATCCCTATCGCGCCGGCGCTTGGCTGTTCACACCGGACGCTGAAGCTACGCTGAACCGCCGGGCAGCGCTAATAATATCACCCGTAGATCCAGTAGTATAAAAGCTGTTATTTAAGGCTTGGCGCTGCGCTTAAGCGTTGCTTTGGCGTCGCTTCAGCGTCCGGTGTGAACCCGGTGTGAACCCGGCGTGAATAACTCACAACGCGACGCTTAACATACGTCACATACTACGTTGCTCTGATTTGTTGTAGGTCTATCCAATTGAGATGAGGCATTTTTTTTTTCTGGTTCGGTTGAAACACGCCCCATAATCACAGCCCAATGGAGCGGTATCAGACTCACATTCAGAATTTTGAGTATGACAACGTCAGGCTAGGTTTTTATTGC
The DNA here is from genome assembly GCF_947347685.1 of Pleuronectes platessa. Lineage (NCBI taxonomy): Eukaryota > Metazoa > Chordata > Actinopteri > Pleuronectiformes > Pleuronectidae > Pleuronectes > Pleuronectes platessa. The sequence goes on from NC_070633.1 coordinate 5,944,942, forward strand.
ACCCTCCAGAAGCTTCTTCTTCTTGAACGAAATGGTGGATCCCAAGCCATCATAAGGGTGATCCTCTTGAAAGGCAAGTTCATTTTAAGTATGTGGACGTAATGAACAATATTTTAAGAAAAACCTACCACTACTCTTTAATGAAACAAATATAAATATATCTGTTCATGTAGGCGCTCTGATGTAGCGTGAGCAATTTTGTGTCAATTGGACAATGTTAACACAACTTAATTTTCACACTGATCAGTAGGTGGCGCTATGACCCTGAACTAATATTTATATGTGGAGCTGTTCAGAATAGTATTGTGATCATAGGTCAGTAGTTTGGAGCCGGTTGGATAATGCAGAGTGGATTAAAAAAGTACTTCCTGTTTCCTGGCGAATCAGTAGGTGGCGCTATGACACTGAGGAAATATTGACACATAGAGCTGTTCAGGCTTGTACTCTTATCATGTGACAGAAGTTTTGTAGTGATAGGACAATGCACAGTGGAGTTATGATAACATCGTGTCCTTTGGCGAAGGAAAATCCTTCGCCGCACATCAATGTTTACACGGTTTGAGGAAACGTCACAATTCTGACCATGATCTAATGACTTGACTGATCTGATTTGAGCTGTATATTGTAAATCAGCCAGGAGCAGTTCATCAAAGTATAAAACATGTCACTTCCTGTAGCCACCAGGGGGCGCTGTAATTTCAAGTCATAATTTCTGTGTAGATGTCATCAGGATGGCACCCTTGTCTTACATGTCTAGTTTGGACTCGATTGGACAATGTATGTCCGAGATACAGAACCTCGTGTTTTGATGGCGTTTAATCAAACTCAAGACGCCACGCCACGGTCACACGGTGTGACGAAAGGTCAATCTCTTAATCACTTTTTATCTCCATCTTGTTGTGATGGCACTGATCTTAATTTGAAGTTAATCTGATGAAAGCCCTGGGACAAGTGCATCAAGTAAAAATGTGGAATATGGAAAAAAAATGGCCACTTAATCCAAAATGGCGGCCTCCCTGTTTGGTCAAGCATACCTATCCAAGATATTTTTTTGTTTGTTATGAAACGACACATGTCCCGATAGATTTGTATAAATGTCGGCCATCGTAGTGCCGGGGTTGCCCTATAGGGGGCGCTGGTCAGTTTTTTTGCCACGCCCATTTCTTAAAACCATATGAATATCTTCAGGGGGGGGCTGTTGTTACACACATGTAGTTTGAGAGAGATAGAATCATGAACACTGAAGTTACAGCAATTTCGTGTGTCACGGCGAGTTGATGAACTTTAATGCCACGCCATTCATATGGCGTTTGACGAAAAGTCACGGTAATCTTATGTCTTCATTGTCAATGTCTTGGGACCTATTTGATACAGTTTGACATGGTTGAGGTCAGTGGATGAGGAGAAATTCATCCAAGTGTAAGACAAGCAAAAAACAAGACATTTCCTGTTGCCACCAGGGGGCGCTGCGGTTTTAAGTCATCATTTATGCATAGATGTCATCAGGCGGGGACTATTGTCTTACATGTCTAGTTTGGACTTGATTGGAACATGTATGTCCGAGATACAGATGCCCGTGTTTTGATGGCGTGTAACCAATTTTTAACGCCATGCCACGGTCACACGGTGTGATAAAAAAAAAATCCCTCAATCATTTTTTATCTCCATCTTGTTGTGATGACACTCATCTGAATTTGAAGTTGATCTGATGAAAGCCCTGGGACAAGTACGTAAAAGTAAAAATGTGGGATATTGCCAAAATGGCCACTAAAAGCAAAATGGCGGACTTCCTGTTGCGTTTTTCATAATGCTCCATGAGACTTTTTTTCATGACTGGTCACGATACACCTATATCCAGATTTTGATGAAAATCCGTTATGTGGAAACCTAGGGGCTGGTTCCAGGGGGCGCTGTAGAGCCATTTTGCCACGCCCAATTCCAATTACTCCAGAATACTAAAATATCCGCAGACCTTGAATTTCCTGCAAAGTTTCATAACTTTTTGAGCATGTCTAGACCCTGAAAAAGCCCCCCAAAGGGAAATAATAATAATAATAATAATAATAATAATAACTAGGGCTACGTTGTAGCACTTGCGGGCCCGAGCACCCGCACGTTGAAGCCTGTTGCGGTCGGTGGAGAGAGCGATCGATGACCAAGCGCACATCATCGATCGAGCATGCACTTCTCCACGTTGCATGCGTTTTGCGCTCTGCGGCAGTAGGTTTGCCAGTAGGTGGCGCCATCACTATTATTACACACAGACTTATAGATCTGTTCAGGTAGCCGCTCTGATGTAGCGTGAGCAGTTTCGTGTCAATTGGAAAATTTTACCACAATGTAATTTTCACACTGATCAGTAGGTGGCGCTATGACCCTGAACTAATGTTTATATATGGAGCTGTTCAGATCAGGATTGTGATCATAGGTCAGAAGTTTGGAGCCGGTTGGATAAGGCAGTGTGGATTAACAAAGTACTTCCTGTTTCATGGATAATCAGTAGGTGGCGCTATGACACTGAGGAAATATTGACACATAGGGCTGTTCAGGCTTGTACTCTTATCATGTGACAGAAGTTTGGTAGTGATAGGACAATGCACAGTGGACTTATGAAAACATCGTGTCCTTTGGCGAAGGATGATCCTTCGCCGCACCTCAACGTTTAAATGGTTTGAGGAAATGTCACAATTCTGACCTTGATTCAATGACTTGACTGAGCTCATTTGAGCTGTATATGTTAAAGCAGCCAGGAGCAGTTCATCAAAGTATAAAACATGTCACTTCATGTTGCCACCAGGGGGCACTGTGATTTCAAGTCATAATTTCTGTGTAGATGTCATCAGGATGGCACCCTTGTCTTACATGTCTAGTTTGGACTCGATTGGACAATGTATGTCCGAGATACAGAACCTCGTGTTTTGATGGCGTTTAATCAAACTCAAGACGCCACGCCACGGTTACACGGTGTGACGAAAGGTCAATCTCTTAATCACTTTTTATCTCCATCTTGTTGTGATGGCACTGATCTTAATTTGAAGTTAATCTGATGAAAGCCCTGGGACAAGTGCATCAAGTAAAAATGTGGAATATGGAAAAAAAATGGCCACTTAATCCAAAATGGCGGCCTCCCTGTTTGGTCAAGCATACCTATCCAAGATATTTTTTTGTTTGTTATGAAACGACACGTGTCCCGATAGATTTGTATAAATGTCGGCCATCGTAGTGCCGGGGTTGCCCTATAGGGGGCGCTGGTCAGTTTTTTTGCCACGCCCATTTCTTAAAACCATATGAATATCTTCAGGGGGGGGCTGTTGTTACACACATGTAGTTTGAGAGAGATAGAATCATGAACACTGAAGTTACAGCAATTTCGTGTTTCACGGCGAGTTGATGAACTTTAATGCCACGCCATTCATATGGCGTTTGACGAAAAGTCACGGTAATCTTATGTCTTCATTATCAATGTCTTGGGACCCATTTGATACAGTTTGACATGGTTGAGGTCAGTGGATGAGGAGAAATTCATCCAAGTGTAAGACAAGCAAAAAACAAGACATTTCCTGTTGCCACCAGGGGGCGCTGCGGTTTTAAGTCATCATTTATGCATAGATGTCATCAGGCGGGGACTGTTGTCTTACATGTCTAGTTTGGACTTGATTGGAACATGTATGTCCGAGATACAGATGCCCGTGTTTTGATGGCGTGTAACCAATTTTTAACGCCATGCCACGGTCACACGGTGTGATAAAAAAAAAATCCCTCAATCATTTTTTATCTCCATCTTGTTGTGATGACACTCATCTGAATTTGAAGTTGATCTGATGAAAGCCCTGGGACAAGTACGTAAAAGTAAAAATGTGGGATATTGCCAAAATGGCCACTAAAAGCAAAATGGCGGACTTCCTGTTGCGTTTTTCATAATGCTCCATGAGACTTTTTTTCATGACTGGTCACGATACACCTATATCCAGATTTTGATGAAAATCCGTTATGTGGAAACCTAGGGGCTGGTTCCAGGGGGCGCTGTAGAGCCATTTTGCCACGCCCAATTCCAATTACTCCAGAATACTAAAATATCCGCAGACCTTGAATTTCCTGCAAAGTTTCATAACTTTTTGAGCATGTCTAGACCCTGAAAAAGCCCCCCAAAGGGAAATAATAATAATAATAATAATAATAATAATGAAAGCTCTACGACAAGTACATTAAACTAAAAATGTGGAATTTGGCCAAAATGACCACTAAATCCAAAATGGCGGGCTTCCTGTTGCGTTTTTCATAATGCTCCAAGAGACTTTTTTCTATGATTATTCACGTTAAACCAGTGTCTAGATTTTGGTGAAAATCGCTTATGTGGAAACCTAAGGGCTGGTTCCAGGGGGCGCTGTTGAGCCGTTTTGCCACGCCCATTTCCAAATACTCCAGATTACGTAAATTTTCACCACTCTCTAATTTACTGGAAAGTTTAAAAACTTTTTGAGCACGTTGAAGCCCTCAAAAAGCCAATTCATTGTTCGGAGAATAATAAGAATAATAATAATAAGAATAATGCCTACAATTTCAATAGGGCCTCTCACCATTCGGTGCTCGGGCCCTAATAACTAGGGCTACGTTGTAGCACTTGCGGGCCCGAGCACCCGCACGTTGAAGCCTGTTGCGGTCGGTGGAGAGAGCGATCGATGACCAAGCGCACATCATCGATCGAGCATGCACTTCTCCACGTTGCATGCGTTTTGCGCTCTGCGGCAGTAGGTTTGCCAGTAGGTGGCGCCATCACTATTATTACACACAGACTTATAGATCTGTTCAGGTAGCCGCTCTGATGTAGCGTGAGCAGTTTCGTGTCAATTGGAAAATTTTACCACAATGTAATTTTCACACTGATCAGTAGGTGGCGCTATGACCCTGAACTAATGTTTATATATGGAGCTGTTCAGATCAGGATTGTGATCATAGGTCAGAAGTTTGGAGCCGGTTGGATAAGGCAGTTTGGATTAACAAAGTACTTCCTGTTTCATGGATAATCAGTAGGTGGCGCTATGACACTGAGGAAATATTGACACATAGGGCTGTTCAGGCTTGTACTCTTATCATGTGACAGAAGTTTGGTAGTGATAGGACAATGCACAGTGGACTTATGAAAACATCGTGTCCTTTGGCGAAGGATGATCCTTCGCCGCACCTCAACGTTTAAATGGTTTGAGGAAATGTCACAATTCTGACCTTGATTCAATGACTTGACTGAGCTCATTTGAGCTGTATATGTTAAAGCAGCCAGGAGCAGTTCATCAAAGTATAAAACATGTCACTTCATGTTGCCACCAGGGGGCACTGTGATTTCAAGTCATAATTTCTGTGTAGATGTCATCAGGATGGCACCCTTGTCTTACATGTCTAGTTTGGACTCGATTGGACAATGTATGTCCGAGATACAGAACCTCGTGTTTTGATGGCGTTTAATCAAACTCAAGACGCCACGCCACGGTTACACGGTGTGACGAAAGGTCAATCTCTTAATCACTTTTTATCTCCATCTTGTTGTGATGGCACTGATCTTAATTTGAAGTTAATCTGATGAAAGCCCTGGGACAAGTGCATCAAGTAAAAATGTGGAATATGGAAAAAAAATGGCCACTTAATCCAAAATGGCGGCCTCCCTGTTTGGTCAAGCATACCTATCCAAGATATTTTTTTGTTTGTTATGAAACGACACGTGTCCCGATAGATTTGTATAAATGTCGGCCATCGTAGTGCCGGGGTTGCCCTATAGGGGGCGCTGGTCAGTTTTTTTGCCACGCCCATTTCTTAAAACCATATGAATATCTTCAGGGGGGGGCTGTTGTTACACACATGTAGTTTGAGAGAGATAGAATCATGAACACTGAAGTTACAGCAATTTCGTGTTTCACGGCGAGTTGATGAACTTTAATGCCACGCCATTCATATGGCGTTTGACGAAAAGTCACGGTAATCTTATGTCTTCATTATCAATGTCTTGGGACCCATTTGATACAGTTTGACATGGTTGAGGTCAGTGGATGAGGAGAAATTCATCCAAGTGTAAGACAAGCAAAAAACAAGACATTTCCTGTTGCCACCAGGGGGCGCTGCGGTTTTAAGTCATCATTTATGCATAGATGTCATCAGGCGGGGACTGTTGTCTTACATGTCTAGTTTGGACTTGATTGGAACATGTATGTCCGAGATACAGATGCCCGTGTTTTGATGGCGTGTAACCAATTTTTAACGCCATGCCACGGTCACACGGTGTGATAAAAAAAAAATCCCTCAATCATTTTTTATCTCCATCTTGTTGTGATGACACTCATCTGAATTTGAAGTTGATCTGATGAAAGCCCTGGGACAAGTACGTAAAAGTAAAAATGTGGGATATTGCCAAAATGGCCACTAAAAGCAAAATGGCGGACTTCCTGTTGCGTTTTTCATAATGCTCCATGAGACTTTTTTTCATGACTGGTCACGATACACCTATATCCAGATTTTGATGAAAATCCGTTATGTGGAAACCTAGGGGCTGGTTCCAGGGGGCGCTGTAGAGCCATTTTGCCACGCCCAATTCCAATTACTCCAGAATACTAAAATATCCGCAGACCTTGAATTTCCTGCAAAGTTTCATAACTTTTTGAGCATGTCTAGACCCTGAAAAAGCCCCCCAAAGGGAAATAATAATAACTAGGGCTACGTTGTAGCACTTGCGGGCCCGAGCACCCGCACGTTGAAGCCTGTTGTGGTCGGTGGAGAGAGCGATCGATGACCAAGCGCACATCATCGATCGAGCATGCACTTCTCCACGTTAAATGCGTTTTGCGCTCTGCGGCAGTAGGTTTGCCAGTAGGTGGCGCCATCACTATTATTACGCACAGACATATATATCTGTTCATGTAGGCGCTCTGATGTAGCGTGAGCAATTTTGTGTCAATCGGACAATGTTAACACAACTTAATTTTCACACTGATCAGTAGGTGGCGCTCTGACCCTGAACTAATATTTATATGTGGAGCTGTTCAGATCAGTATTGTGATCATAGGTCAGTAGTTTGGAGCCGGTTGGATAATGCAGAGTGGATTAACAAAGTACTTCCTGTTTCCTGGCGAATCAGTAGGTGGCGCTATGACACTGAGGAAATATTGACACATAGAGCTGTTCAGGCTTGTACTCTTATCATGTGACAGAAGTTTGGTAGTGATAGGACAATGCACAGTGGACTTATGAAAACATCGTGTCCTTTGGCGAAGGATGATCCTTCGCCGCACCTCAACGTTTAAATGGTTTGAGGAAATGTCACAATTCTGACCTTGATTCAATGACTTGACTGAGCTCATTTGAGCTGTATATCTTAAAGCAGCCAGGAGCAGTTCATCAAAGTATAAAACATGTCACTTCATGTTGCCACCAGGGGGCTCTGTGATTTCAAGTCATAATTTCTGTGTAGATGTCATCAAGCCAGAACTCTTGTCTGGCATGTCTAGTTTGGACTTGATTGGACCATGTATGTTCGAGATACAGATGCTCGTGTTTTGATGGCGTGTAACCAAACTTTAACGCCACGCCACGGTCACACGGTGTGAAGGGAAAAAAATCCCTAAATCAGTTTTTATCTCAATCTTGTTGTGATGACACTCATCTGAATTTGAAGTTGATCTGATGAAAGCTCTACGACAAGTAAATCAAAGTAAAAATGTGGAATAGGGCTAAAATGGCCACTAAATCCAAAATGGCGGGCTTCCTGTTTAGTCTAGCATATCTATCCAAGAGACTTATTTGTTTGTTATGAAAAGACACATGCCCAAATCGAATTTTGTACATGTCGGCCAATCGTAGTGCCGGGGCTGCCCGTTAGGGGGCGCTAGTCAGTTATTTTGCCACGCCCATTCCTTAAAACCATATGAAAATCTTCAGGGGGGGGATGTTGTTGCACACATGTAGTTTGAGTGAGATAGAACCATGAACACTGAAGTTAAAGCAATTTCGTGCTTCACGGCGAGGTGATGAACTTTGATGCAACGCCATTAATATGGCGTTTGACGAAAAGTCACAGTTATCTTATGCCTTCATTATCAATGTCTTGAGACCCATTTGGTACAGTTTGACATGGTTGAGATCAGTGGATGAGGAGGAATACATCCAAGTGTAAGACAAGCAAAAAACAAGACATTTCCTGGTGCCACCAGGGGGCGCTGTGATTTTAAGTCATTATTTCTGTGTAGATGTCATCAGGCCGGGACTCTTGTCTTACATGTCTAGTTTGGACTTGATTGGACCATGTATGTTCGAGATACAGATGCCCGTGTTTTGATGGCGTGGAACCAAACTTTGACGACACGCCACGGTCACACGAAGTGCCGGAAAAAAATTCCGTTGATCATTTTTTTTCTCAATTTTGTTGTGATGACACGCGTCTAATTTTTAAGTTGATCTGATGAAAGCTCTACGACAAGTACATTAAAGTAAAAATGTGGAATTTGGCCAAAATGGCCACTAAATCCAAAATGGCGGGCTTCCTGTTGCATTTTTCATAATGCTCCAATAGACTTTTTTCCATGATTAGTCACGTTACACCAGTGTCTAGATTTTGGGGAAAATCGCTTATGTGGAAACCTAGGGGCTGGTTCCAGGGGGCGCTGTTGAGCCATTTTGCCACGCCCAATTCAAATTACTCCAGAATACGTAAATTTTCACCACTCTCTAATTTACTGGAAAGTTTAAAAACTTTTTGAGCACGTTGAAGCCCTCAAAAAGCCAATTCATTGTTCGGAGAATAATAAGAATAATAATAAGAATAATGCCTACAATTTCAATAGGGCCTCTCACCATTCGGTGCTCGGGCCCTAATAATAATAATAAAAATCCTTACAGATTCAATAGGGCCTCTCACCATTCGGTGCTCGGGCCCTAATAATAATAATAATAATAATAATCCTTACAGATTCAATAGGGCCTCTCACCATTCGGTGCTCGGGCCCTAATAATAATAACTAGGGCTACGTTGTAGCACTTGCGGGCCCGAGCACCCGCACGTTGAAGCCTGTTGCGGTCGGTGGAGAGAGCGATCGATGACCAAGCGCACATCATCGATCGAGCATGCACTTCTCCACGTTAAATGCGTTTTGCGCTCTGCGGCAGTAGGTTTGCCAGTAGGTGGCGCCATCACTATTATTACGCACAGACATATATATCTGTTCATGTAGGCGCTCTGATGTAGCGTGAGCAATTTTGTGTCAATTGGACAATGTTAACACAACTTAATTTTCACACTGATCAGTAGGTGGCGCTATGACCCTGAACTAATATTTATATGTGGAGCTGTTCAGAATAGTATTGTGATCATAGGTCAGTAGTTTGGAGCCGGTTGGATAATGCAGAGTGGATTAACAAAGTACTTCCTGTTTCCTGGCGAATCAGTAGGTGGCGCTATGACACTGAGGAAATATTGACACATAGAGCTGTTCAGGCTTGGACTCTGACCATGTGACAGAAGTTTTGTAGTGATAGGACAATGCACAGTGGAGTTATGATAACATCGTGTCCTTTGGCGAAGGAAAATCCTTCGCCGCACATCAATGTTTACACGGTTTGAGGAAACGTCACAATTCTGACCATGATCTAATGACTTGACTGATCTGATTTGAGCTGTATATTGTAAATCAGCCAGGAGCAGTTCATCAAAGTACAAAACATGTCACTTCCTGTAGCTACCAGGGGGCGCTGTAATTTCAAGTCATAATTTCTGTGTAGATGTCATCAGGATGGCACCCTTGTCTTACATGTCTAGTTTGGACTCGATTGGACAATGTATGTCCGAGATACAGAACCTCGTGTTTTGATGGCGTTTAATCAAACTCAAGACGCCACGCCACGGTCACACGGTGTAACGAAAGGTCAATCTCTTAATCACTTTTTATCTCCATCTTGTTGTGATGGCACTGATCTTAATTTGAAGTTAATCTGATGAAAGCCCTGGGACAAGTGCATCAAGTAAAAATGTGGAATATGGAAAAAAAATGGCCACTTAATCCAAAATGGCGGCCTCCCTGTTTGGTCAAGCATACCTATCCAAGATATTTTTTTGTTTGTTATGAAACGACACATGTCCCGATAGATTTGTATAAATGTCGGCCATCGTAGTGCCGGGGTTGCCCTATAGGGGGCGCTGGTCAGTTTTTTTGCCACGCCCATTTCTTAAAACCATATGAATATCTTCAGGGGGGGGCTGTTGTTACACACATGTAGTTTGAGAGAGATAGAATCATGAACACTGAAGTTACAGCAATTTCGTGTTTCACGGCGAGTTGATGAACTTTAATGCCACGCCATTCATATGGCGTTTGACGAAAAGTCACGGTAATCTTATGTCTTCATTGTCAATGTCTTGGGACCCATTTGATACAGTTTGACATGGTTGAGGTCAGTGGATGAGGAGAAATTCATCCAAGTGTAAGACAAGCAAAAAACAAGACATTTCCTGTTGCCACCAGGGGGCGCTGCGGTTTTAAGTCATCATTTATGCATAGATGTCATCAGGCGGGGACTATTGTCTTACATGTCTAGTTTGGACTTGATTGGAACATGTATGTCCGAGATACAGATGCCCGTGTTTTGATGGCGTGTAACCAATTTTTAACGCCATGCCACGGTCACACGGTGTGATAAAAAAAAAATCCCTCAATCATTTTTTATCTCCATCTTGTTGTGATGACACTCATCTGAATTTGAAGTTGATCTGATGAAAGCCCTGGGACAAGTACGTAAAAGTAAAAATGTGGGATATTGCCAAAATGGCCACTAAAAGCAAAATGGCGGACTTCCTGTTGCGTTTTTCATAATGCTCCATGAGACTTTTTTTCATGACTGGTCACGATACACCTATATCCAGATTTTGTTGAAAATCCGTTATGTGGAAACCTAGGGGCTGGTTCCAGGGGGCGCTGTAGAGCCATTTTGCCACGCCCAATTCCAATTACTCCAGAATACTAAAATATCCGCAGACCTTGAATTTCCTGCAAAGTTTCATAACTTTTTGAGCATGTCTAGACCCTGAAAAAGCCCCCCAAAGGGAAATAATAATAATAATAACTAGGGCTACGTTGTAGCACTAACGGGCCCGAGCACAGGCAATTTCAAGTCTGTTGCGGTCGGGGAAGAGAGAGCGATCGATGACCAAGCGCACGTCTCTGCCTTGCTTGCGTTTTAAGCTCTGCAGCAAGAATAAACGCTTCACTTCCTGTAGCCAGCAGGTGGCGCTAGGATTTTAAGTCATGGTGTCTTTGTAGATGTCATCAGGTCGCGACTCTTGTCTTACATGTCTAGTTTGGAGTTGATTGGACCAAATATGTCCAAGATACAGACGCTCGTGTTTTGATGGCGTGTGATCAGACTTTGACTCCACGCCATGGTAAGAGTTTAGTGTTTTCCTATTTTGTAACAGGTAAAAATAGCAGTTAAATGTCAACAGTTGTCTTTATTGTCGTTCTATTATTTAATAAATGCAACAAACTATAGTTTTTATATATATTGTATGTCTATATATATATATATAACTTTATAACCTGTGTTATCAAATATGTTGTGCGGCACCAGACAGCTTTAAATTGGGGGAAGAGTGGTCGAGCACAGGCAATTTCAAGTCTGTTGCGGTCGGGGGAGAGAGAACGATCGATGACCAAGCGCATGTCTCTGCCTTGCGTGCGTTTTAAGCTCTGCAGCAACAATGAACGCTTCACTTCCTGTAGCCAGTGGCGCTAGGATTTTAAGTCATGATGTCTGTGTAGATGTCATCAGGTCGCGACCCTTGTCTTACATGTCTAGTTTGGAGTTGATTGGACCAAATATGTCCAAGATACAGACACTCGTGTTTTGATGGCGTGTGATCAGACTTTGACTCCACGCCATGGTCAGAGTTTGGTGTTTTCCTATTTTGTAACAGGTAAAAATAGCAGTTAAATGTCAACAGTTGTCTTTATTGTCGTTCTATTATTTAATAAATGCAACAAACTATAGTTTTTATATATATATATATAACTTTATAACCTGTGTTATCAATAATGTTGTGCGGCACCAGACAGCTTTAAATTGGGGGAAGAGTGGTCAAGCACAGGCAATTTCAAGTCTGTTGCGGTCGGGGAAGAGAGAACGATCGATGACCAAGCGCATGTCTCTGCCTTGCGTGCGTTTTAAGCTCTGCAGCAACAATAAACGCTTCACTTCCTGTAGCCAGCAGGTGGCGCTAGGATTTTAAGTCATGATGTCTTTGTAGATGTCATCAGGTCGCGACCCTTGTCTTACATGTCTAGTTTGGAGTTGATTGGACCAAATATGTCCAAGATACAGACACTCGTGTTTTGATGGCGTGTGATCAGACTTTGACTCCACGCCATGGTTAGAGTTTGGTGTTTTCCTATTTTGTAACAGGTAAAAATAGCAGTTAAATGTCAACAGTTGTCTTTATTGTCGTTCTATTATTTAATAAATGCAACAAACTATAGTTTTTATATATATTGTATGACTATATATATATATATATATATATATATATATATATATAGTCATATAACTTTATAACCTGTGTTATCAAATATGTTGTGTGGCACCAGACAGCTTTAAATTGGGGGAAGAGTGGTCGAGCACAGGCAATTTCAAGTCTGTTGCGGTCGGGGGAGAGAGAACGATCGATGACCAAGCGCATGTCTCTGCCTTGCGTGCGTTTTAAGCTCTGCAGCAACAATAAACGCTTCACTTCCTGTAGCCAGTGGCGCTAGGATTTTAAGTCATGATGTCTTTGTAGATGTCATCAGGTCGCGACCCTTGTCTTACATGTGTAGTTTGGAGTTGATTGGACCAAATATGTCCAAGATACAGACACTCGTGTTTTGATGGCGTGTGATCAGACTTTGACTCCACGCCATGGTCAGAGTTTGGTGTTTTCCTATTTTGTAACAGGTAAAAATAGCAGTTAAATGTCAACAGTTGCATTTATTGTCGTTCTATTATTTAATAAATGCAACAAACTATAGTTTTTATATATATTGCATGACTATATATATATATATATATATATATAACTTTATAACCTGTGTTATCAAATATGTTGTGCGGCAACAGACAGCTTTAAATTGGGGGAAGAGTGGAGGAAATAGTAAAGGTTGCCTACCCCTGCCTTAGGTGACACAATTTGTGCCTTGGTCAAACCATGATCCTACACTGCCCTCTAGTGACTTAATATTGCGGTACAAGTAGGTTGTGCCGGCAATATAAAGCCACTAGAGGTCAGTATAAGACCATGAAACACATACATGGTTGAAATGAAAACAGGTCTTTTCATTTTGCACATCAAGATTTTAAGCCTCACCACGGTCACACGGATTGATGAAAAGTTTAAATTTTGATAACTTTAGATCTTCATCTTGTTTTGTAGAGTCTCATCTAATTTTTAAGTTGATCTGATGAAAGCTCTCCGAGTAGTACATAAAAACATAACACGTCTTAAAAACAAGACATTTCCTGTTGCCACCAGGGGGCGCTGTGATTGTAAGTCACAATTTCTGCAGTGATGTCTTCTGGTCGCGACTCTTGTCGTATGTGTCTAGTTTGGACTCAATTGGACAAACTATGTCTGAAATATGGAAGCTTGTGTTTTGATGGCGTTTCATCAAACTTTAACGCCACACCACGGTCAGACGGTTTTGCTAAAACGTAATCCTTCAATAACTTTAGATCTCCAATTTGTTGTGATGACGATCGTCTAAATTTGAAGTTGATCTGATGAAAGCTGTACGACAAGTACATCAAAGAAAAAATATGGAATATGACCAAAATGGCCACTAAAGTCAAACTGGCGGGCTTCCTGTTGCGTTATTCATAATGCACTGATGGACTTTTTTGTGCATCTAGTCATGATACACAATAGCCTTTGTTTTTTTTGAAGATCGGTGAATGCTAAATGAGGGGCTTTTCCGTAGGTGGCGCTCTTGAGCCATTTTGCCACGCCCTTTTCAAAATACTCCAGAATACGTAAATTTTCGCCGCCTTCGAATTTACTGCAAACTCCTACAACTTTTTGAGCACATTAAAGCCCTCAAAAAGCCAATTCATTTAAGCTAAGAAAAATAATAATAATAATAATAATAATAATCATTTCAATTTCAATAGGGCCTCCCACCGATTTCGGTGCTCGGGCCCTAATAATAACTAGGGCTACGTTGTAGCTCTAACGGGCCCGAGCACAGGCAATTTCAAGTCTGTTGCGGTCGGGGAAGAGAGAGCGATCGATGACCAAGCGCACGTCTCTGCCTTGCGTGCGTTTTAAGCTCTGCAGCAAGAATAAACGCTTCACTTCCTGTAGCCAGCAGGTGGCGCTATGATTTTAAGTCATGGTGTCTTTGTAGATGTCATCAGGTCGCGACTCTTGTCTTACATGTCTAGTTTGGAGTCGATGGGACCAAATATGTCTAAGATATAGAAACTTGTGTTTTCATGGCGTTCATCACACTTCATTCATCACACGCCGCCACGCCACGGTCAGACGGTGTGTCAGAAAGTTGTTTCTTTGATAACTTTTTATCTCCATATTGTTGTGATGACACTCATCTAAATTTTTTGTTGATCTGATGAAAGCTCTCCGAGAAGTACATAAAAATAGAACATGTACCAAAAACAAGACATTTCCTGCTGCCACCAAGGGGCGCTGTCATTTTAAGTCAAGATTTTTATGTTGTTGTCTTCAGGTCGCGACTCTTGTCTTACATGTGTAGTTTGGAGTCCATGGGACCAAATATGTCTGAGATATAGAAGCTCGTGTTTTGATGGCGTTTCGTCACACTTTGACGCCCCGCCACAGTCAGACGGTGTGGCGAAAAGTTTTTTCTTTGATAACTTTAGATCTTCATTTTGTTGTGATGACAGTCGTCTAAATTTTAAGTTGATCTGATGAAAGCTCTACGAGAAGTGCATTAAAGTAAAAAATTATGGAATATGACCAAAATAGTCACTAAATCAAAAATGGCGGGCTTCCTGTTGCGTTTTTCATAATGCTCCAAGAGGCTTTTTTGTACATCTGGTGATGATACACAACTGTCTTCAATTTCGTGAGGATCAGTGAATGCTAAATGAGGTGCATCTCCGTAAATGAGGGGCTCTCCGTTGGTGGCGCTGTTGAGCCATTTTGCCACGCCCATTTCCAAATACCCCAGAATACGTAAATTTTCACGACTTTCTAACTTACTGCAAACTTTTACAACTTTTTGAGCATGATAAAGCCCTCAAAAAGCCAATTCATTAACGACACAGCAAAATAAAAATAAATATATATATATATACGCTTCACTTCCTGTAGCCAGCAGGTGGCGCTAGGATTTTAAGTCATGATGTCTTTGTAGATGTCATCAGGTCGCGACCCTTGTCTTACATGTCTAGTTTGGAGTTGATTGGACCAAATATGTCCAAGATACAGACACTCGTGTTTTGATGGCGTGTGATCAGACTTTGACTCCACGCCATGGTCAGAGTTTGGTGTTTTCCTATTTTGTAACAGGTAAAAATAGCAGTTAAATGTCAACAGTTGTCTTTATTGTCGTTCTATTATTTAATAAATGCAACAAACTATAGTTTTTATATATATTGCATGACTATATATATATATATATATATATATATATATATAAATAACTTTATAACCTGTGTTATCAAATATGTTGTGCGGCAACAGACAGCTTTAAATTGGGGGAAGAGTGGAGGAAATAGTAAAGGTTGCCTACCCCTGCCTTAGGTGACACAATTTGTGCCTTGGTCAAACCATGATCCTACACTGCCCTCTAGTGACTTAATATTGCGGTACAAGTAGGTTGTGCCGGCAATATAAAGCCACTAGAGGTCAGTATAACACCATGAAACACATACATGGTTGAAATGAAAACATGTCTTTTCATTTTGCACATCAAGATTTTAAGCCTCACCACGGTCACACGGATTGATGAAAAGTTTAAATTTTGATAACTTTAGATCTTCATCTTGTTTTGTAGAGTCTCATCTAATTTTTAAGTTGATCTGGTGAAAGCTCTCCGAGTAGTACATAAAAACATAACACGTACAAAAAAAACACATTTCCTGTTGCCACCAGGGGACGCTGTGATTTTAAGTCACGATTTCTGTACAGATGTCTTCAGGTCGTGACTCTTGTCCTATGTGTATAGTTTGGACTCGATTGGACAAAATATGTCCAAGATACAGGAGCCCGTGTTTTGATGGCGTTTAATCAAACTTTGAGGCCACACCACGGTCAGACGGTTTTGCTAAAACTTAATCCTTCAATAACTTTAGATCTCTATATTTATGTGAAGACAGTCGTCTAAATTTTAAGTTGATCTGATGAAAGCTCTACGAGAAGTGTATTAAAGTAAAAAATTATGGAATATGACCAAAATAGTCACTAAATCAAAAATGGCGGGCTTCCTGTTGCGTTTTTCATAATGCTCCAAGAGGCTTTTTTGTACATCTGGTGATGATACACAACTGTCTTCAATTTCGTGAGGATCAGTGAATGCTAAATGAGGTGCATCTCCGTAAATGAGGGGCTCTCCGTTGGTGGCGCTGTTGAGCCATTTTGCCACGCCCATTTCCAAATACCCCAGAATACGTAAATTTTCACGACTTTCTAACTTACTGCAAACTTTTACAACTTTTTGAGCATGTTAAAGCCCTTAACGACACAGCAAAATAATAATAATAAATATATATATATATGTATATATATAACTTTATAACCTGTGTTATCAAATATGTTGTGCGGCTCCAGACAGATTTAAATTGGGGGAAGAGGGGACGAAATGGCTTTTTCAATAGTTACATTTTGTGTCTTGATCAAACCATGGTGTTACACTGACCTCTGGTGCCTTAATATTGGCACTACAGGTGTAATTCAATATTAAGTCACTAGAGAGCAGTGTTGGACCATTAACTACAGACATGGTGTTTTCATTTTGTTTATCAAATTTATAAGCCTCACCACGGTCACACAGATTGATGAAAAGTTTAAATTTTGATAACTTTAGATCTTCATCTTGTTTTGTACACATGCATCAAATTTTTACGTTGATTTGATGAAGGCCCTACGAGAAGTGAGTCAAACTGTAAGACATAGAAAAACAAGACATTTGCTGTTGCCACCAGGGGACGCTGTGATTTTAAGTCACGATTTCTGTACCGATGTCTTCAGGTCGCGACTCTTGTCTTATGTGTATAGTTTGGACTCGATTGGACAAAATATGTCCAAGATACAGGAGCCTGTGTTTTGATGGCGTTTAATCAAACTTTGAGGCCACACCACGGTCAGACGGTTTTGCTAAAACTTAATCCTTCAATAACTTTAGATCTCCATTTTGTTGTGATGACGATCGTCTAAATTGTAAGTTGATTTGATGAAAGCTGTAGGAGGAGTACTTAAAAGAAAAAATATCGAATATGACCAAAATGGCCACTAAAGTCAAACTGGCGGGCTTCCTGTTGCGTTATTCATAATGCACTGATGGACTTTTTTGTGCATCTAGTCATGATACACAATAGTCTTTGTTTTTTTTGATGATCGGTGAATGCTAAATGAGGGGCTTTTCCGTAGGTGGCGCTATTGAGCGGTTTTGACACACCCGTTCCCAAATACTTCAGAATACGTAAACTTGCGCACATTTCTAATTTACTGTACACTTTAGAAACTTTTTGAGCACGTTAAAGCCCTCAAAAAGCCAATTCACTGAGCGAAGAAAAATAATAATAATAATAATCTTTTCAATTTCAATAGGTCCTCTCACCGATTTCGGTGCTCGGGCCCTAATAATAATAATAAAAATCCTTACAGATTCAATAGGGCCTCTCACCATTCGGTGCTCGGGCCCTAATAATAAAAATCCTTACAGATTCAATAGGGCCTCTCACCATTCGGTGCTCGGGCCCTAATAATAATAATAATAAAAATCCTTACAGATTCAATAGGGCCTCTCACCATTCGGTGCTCGGGCCCTAATAAAAATCCTTACAGATTCAATAGGGCCTCTCACCATTCGGTGCTCGGGCCCTAATAAAACTTACCAATGGAGGACAGTCACTTTCAAAGGGAATTGAAAGACTCTCCTCGTCCTGATCCCCATCCTCAGAATCATCAATGAGGAAATCATTGATGGGAGTCCTAAAAAACTAAATCGGATTTCTTCAATTCAAAGGGTCAGTATTACATATTCAGGCTAGTCAAAAAATAATTTTAAACTTCTCTGTCTATTACATAGATTTTAAACTGTTTATTGGTGGGAACAAAGTGTCACACATGGTTTTAGTTTGTAAACTTATAAAAAAAATGTACCTGTTTAGTGGTTCCACACGTGATCTTCTGTAAAAGACCTTGGAAGTACAAATGATGCATGAAATAATGTCTAAAAACATAAATATTTGAAAAACAGACCTAATACCACATATGCAAAAATACTGAACTACAGTATAGTCGTGCAGATACTTATGTTAAGACCCTGGTGGGTTAAGACATTTTCCCTTGTGCATCCTGCCTGTGTTTTGTTATGTCATGTGCTTGTTGTGGTTAGGATGTCAGGCCATGTGTGTTTTGTTATTGTCCTGAGACTCCGCCCTCTACTGCTTCCCGCTCTTTTTCTCCCTCACCTGTTCCCCATCGTCAACCTGAGTGTTTGTCTAATTAGTTCACCTGTGTCTTGTCTTTGTTTCCCCTTCTATTTAAGCCCAGTCTTTCTGTTGTCCCCTGTCGGATTGTCTCATAATTTTTTTTACTGTGAAGAAGCAATGCCTGGATACTGCTATTTGTGAACTCTGTTATCTGGTATGATTTTGGACTCTCTGATTTTTGACTCCCTGATTTTTGAGCCTCTTTGGAACTCTGTTTTGCCAAGTTATTGAATTGGATTTTCTGTTTTGGCTCTTGTCATTTTTTGCCTTTTTGGATTCCTTGGTTTTCCTATTTTTGTTAAATAAAGAAGTATTTTTTGGCATCTAAGTCTGCGATGGGTCCTTGTTCAGTGGAAGCCTAACACTTACCTCTGGGGTCCTAGCATTTAGCCACTGTGCGGGATCCAAACGTTAGTCCTGTTGATTGACCATTTATTCCAACTTTCTTTTACTGAGGTTAGATTTGAAAATTGAAACAAAACTTTTTAACACTTGACTCTTCGACATTAAGATTACTCTTTAGTCTTAATTATCAAAACTTCATAAAAAATACAGGGCTCCAACTACTTTTTCCACTACACATTCATATTTTAACCAATAATAACTTAGGGTTTTGTTACCCATCCCCCGCTCCTTCCTGGTGTTTCACATGATATATAACCTAGTTATAAAATAAATGGTCGCAGTTTGGATCCCTGAAATATAATATTGTTTTGCAATAACTTACGAGTGATGGGTTCGAGTCTGTCCTTGGTGAGATTCCACCAGTGTCTACCATTGGTACTGTAGGAGCATGGTGTATGACCTGGTATGCACAAACTACTAAAACAACTAGTGCGCCGCAGGAAGGTCAAGCAGTTCCTCCGTACTGCAAAAATTATCATCAACTCCCCTCAAAAGTGTCTGTGCCCTCATCACATGCAATCGAGTAAAAATCGAATAGCACAAGCTTTATCTGGCACATGCTGTTTTAAGTTAGCCGACAAGTCTTCAATTCGCCGCAGAAGCATATTTCTGGACATGCTCACATCGTTGAAATCCTGCATTTTCTCCAGGCACATTATTCCCACGACTTTAGTTAGGCACTGTGTGATGAAGTCATCGTCTGAGAAAGGTTTCCCGTGTAGGGCATTGAGTTGAGCTACTTCATAACTGGCCATTGTTGCATTTTGTTAGCACGGAAACAAATCTGTTGTCTGTAGTCCACGCTATCCTCACCACCTCTGACCGCCCAGAAAAAGAGTCCAGTCCTCATGGTATCTCTGAAAATTTCGCCCAGGCATTAATCCAGTTTCTTAGAAATAATCCCTTGTATTTCCTCAGGTCTGCAGTTAAATCGAGCGTCGTTCATCATCATCTTGTCATTCATTGACAAGATGCTTGTGTTTTCACCTTGCAGTGCCAGATTAAGTCAAATATGTAATAGGCGCACCTCGTCCCGCAGCTCACACAGGCGGCTCAGCACATTTCCCCGCGAGAGCCATCGGACTTCGGTATTGAACAGCAGGCCCTCATGCTCTGATCCCAGTTCGTTACACAGAGAGGCAAACAGTCTAATATTAAGTGGACGTGCTTTTATGTAGTTTACAATTTTAATCAGAGTGTCAAGAAAATGTTTAAGGTCTGGTTCAAGCGTTTTGCTTGCAAGTGATTCTCTGTGAATAATGCAGTGTGAGAAATGTATGTGCGTGAAATGTATGTGCGGCGGCACTTGTAAGACTCTCGCTTTCAGTCCTTTCTTTTTCCCCAGCATCACTCCAGCCCCGTCCGTACACAGACCAATGCAATTTCCCCAAAATAGTCCCTTTTCTTTTAGTTTGCTGTCAAGATTTTCAAAAATGTCCTCACCTGTGCACGTTCCCTCCAGCGGGGAGCAAAACAGAATGTCCTCATTTAGTTTTCCGGCAAGCTGTATCTGACGAAAATAAGCAGCTGGGCCGAGTTTGATATATCTGTCGATCCATCTAATTGTAAAGCATATTTACCTTTCTTCACTCTATCCACCAGCTGGCACATTATGTCCTGGGCCATATCTGTGATGCCCCGTCAATAGTCCTGTCAGACAGCGGCACTGATTCCAGCTCACTGGCTAATATTTCCCCTTGCATGGCCCGACTTATAGCGAAAGCAGGGTTTTTAATGTTTCGCGAAATTGTGTTTGGCTTTTTAGCCTGTGCAATAAAATATGCAACCTCAAATGATGCCCTTTGAGCTTTGGCTGGGATTGTTGTTTGGTTGGTAAGGACTTGTTTTTGGCCTCGTACCTCTCGCTCCTTTCTGTGGAAAAAACGAATGGTTTAGCAGCGAGTGAGGGATGCTTAGTTTTCAAGTGGCGGAGCATTTTTGCAGGCTTGAGGCTCTCATATGCAAGTACTAGTATTGGGGATGTTGAAGTTCGTTGACAATGACACATGCAAATCCATACTGGATAAATTCCTCTCGATATTTTCGACCCTTGGCGTGCTGCTCCGACTGGTGATGGATATTACCACAGAGGTCTCCACCTCTGCCGAAGATAGACACACTTGATGAGGGTGATGCTTGTCTGCTCTCTGCCTCCGCTAGCCTCTCCTGCTCCGCGAGCCCCTCTCCAGCTCAGGTAGCCTCTCCAGTTTAAGATTAGGATACATTTATTTGTCCCAAACACATGCACAGGCACACTCACGCAATTGTAGGGAAATTTAACCTCTGCTTTTAACCCATCTGTTGCAGGACACACAGAGCAGTGAGCAGCCATGTACGGCACACGGGGAACAAATGTTGGGGGAGTAAGGTGCCTTGCTCAGGGGCACTAGACAGGGTAGGGAGAATTCTCTTGGATTTTTGGACAGATCAATCCAGGTTCGTCTTTTTGTTGTTTGTCCGTGGAGTCGAACCAGAGACGAACCAGAGACCTTTTCTGCCCATAGTCCAAGTTTCTGCCACTAGTCCACCGCCGCTCCGCTAGCCTTTCCAGCTCCGGTAGCCTCTCCTGCTCAGGTAACCTCTCCTGCTCCGCTAGCCTGTCCTGTTCCTGTGGCCTCCTCGATTTGGTTGGTATTAACCAACGTTTCACTGCTACTGTGGATAATTTTCAGCTGCAGAAGAGTTTTAGCCAGCTACCTTCGTTAAGAACATGCCACTGTGTGACTGGTGCTGCTGTTAATTGACCTAATGCTGTCGCTAACCTGTGTCGTAGGAAAAAAAAGGAAATGCATTTTTATAAGTAGAGGAAAAAAAACAGATGGACTTTTTTTTACTTGCATGATTTTATTCTAATTTCAACTCATATTTATGTATATATTTTAGCCAGTGTGTTAAAAATGCCATCCAAATTATTTAGAATTCTTTTTGGTACGGCATCTCGCGACCCCCCCCCCCTCCTCTGTGACTCGGGGTCGCTACCCCCATTTCGTGAACCCTTGGACTATCGGATATTTCCAGATGCGGTCTTGAACAACACAGGGATGGCTGAAGACAAGACAAAGATGCAGTGAGAGAAAGAGAGGGATTTATGAGGTGGATTAGACTGCACTGTTCAGTGAAAAAAGCATGATTGCCATTTTAACATGAATTGAACCAGAAATATGATCTGTCTGAGATATAACCATTAAAACAGTATATACCTCGCCCACCTTAGTTGATTGCCATCTACTGTTTGATGCTCACGGTTCTGCATTTTTTTGGGTAAAATTTCAGTCAGTTTTGGGAAATTCATGTTAAAAGTCTGATTCTTTATTGACTAGCATAGGCTGCTATAAAATCATCAAACTTCAAATGAATACTGTTATTTGTCCGTTTTTATTTTCAGTATGACAAGACCTCCGGATTAGCTCTGGAGAATTGTGTCCGGTCTAGCAGGATGTAACGTTTTAATTCTGCTGAAAAGATCACATGTTTTTGTTCACAGCAAACTGACACCAGCTTCGGCTCATATCACCACAAACTTTCAACGTCTTTGACCTCTCCGAATATGGCTTCTGTTTTTCTTCCTGAGATATTTGTTAAATTTCCTTGCTGCTTCTGTTTGACCCTACACCATAAATCCTGCACGGGGTCTCCTGCTGTGTTGTCGCATTCTCTCCTCTGGACTTTCTGCAGACTTTATAATAGGCCTTAGACCTTATAATACACTCCAGAGGCTCTCACTTGCACATTGGCATTCACACATACAGCCTCTGTGGAGAAAGTCAGGAGAGTCTGCTTATCCTGTGCCCGAGTACGAATACACAGCTAAATTGGCTGGAGCAGTGTTGTGCTGTTCAGATAGTTCGGGCTGTGTATTTAATCCTAATTCTTATTTTTTTCAGCACCCACAGGGAATGTACAGTTTGTGGACCTTGAGGACATATAGGACCGAATTTGATATGTAGTTTGTATATTGCATTAAAAGATAATGATCATTAATCATCACCATGCCTTGCACATCAGAATGTAAGTCTTAGCACATTCATGCTCCTCAAAGGACAAAGCTTTTATTTCTTGATAATGTGCTATCCCAAGACTGGAATATCTAGAAACACAAATCATTTCATGATTCATTGTAAGATAATCAGCTTTGCGGCTCCTTAGAAGACACACAGGACTTTTCCCTTGTCATCAACCTTACATTTTCAGCCACACTACAGATAAAGGCCTAATAATAGAAACATGATCCAATATTTTGTTTAAGTCCATGTCCAAAGAACACTGCAGCCTCTGAGTAGTGCTAGCATGGTTTAGAGTTTTAGTTTTCTGATCAAATAAGAGGAGACCGTTTCATCTTCTCTTACAAAGACTTGGCTCTGCAGCCAGTTCTGAAATAAGCCTGAAAATCAATATAATTCAAGGCCAAACACAACAACAATCGGGATGTGCTACACTCGAGCTGTACATTGTTTAACAGTGGAGCAATAACTATTTACACAGGGATCCTGTCTGCAATTTCCTGAGGTCCTGTGAGAGTCTGACAGACCACAACACCATAAGAAAGCTCTATCAAAGATCAATGCCACTCTTTTCACAGGTGGGCGCAGTGTTCTTCATCTCTCTGTAGAATTCTTACATATAACCAGAGCTCATTTAGCTGCTGGCATTAAATTGAGTTTAGCATGTTGCCAGTTAAACATGGAGAGTTCAAATCCCCAAAGTGGAGGGCAAGGTGTGGTTGGAGGATGTGAGTCAGTTATATTCTCCCCTCCCAGCAGCTGCTGTAGATCTGCTGCTCACTGGAGCTGTATACATGTACATGTATCATTATTTCCCTCAAGCTTCCATTAAGAATGATTAAGATTGTGTTTCCCTTCTCTACAATATTGACATATGAATATATTTGGAATTGTGAAATGGTTTCAGAACTGGACTATTCAATTCTGTTTTGCTGGACTAGGCCGTTGTTGATTTGTCTACTGACATGTGTCTAAAGTGCTCAGTGTCATCATGTCCCCAAGACGACTAGTCTGCTAGGGGACAACATGTGTGTGGCAGTCGACCTTGCCACGGGGCTCTCACCACAGCAACCAGAGACAAACCATTCTGATTTGAGCATCTTTTATTCACTCAAACACACACTTAACAAACCTAAATAAAACTCAACTTAAAGCAACTGGCTTTACAGCTTAGCCCTTCCTGGAGATTCAGGCCATTGTGTGTCTGAGTCTCAGTGTTCTGCGAGTCTCTGCGTTGTCAAGCATGTGCAGAGTCTGTCTGCTGCTTTAGATTGAACTAAATAGGAAGTTTGTTATAAAACAAAATATTGGGTGTGTTGTCATGGCTGGAGTCATACTCTCATCCTTCCGATCCAAATTGTTTAGGCAACACCCTTTTGAACACCATCTACTCACTAAAACTGCAACACTTCCGTACACTTGAATGACACTACATGAGCAGTAAGCAGGAATGTTATGTTTTTTTCTGTTGTTCTATTACATCTGAAGTGTTTTGTGCACTCCATTGGCAAAGTGCTTGAGTAGATAATGAGTGAATTTATTTTTAAGTGAACTATCCCTTTAAACTACACTCAGCATTAGCTTACGTTTCTAACCGGCCAATTCCACAATAAATTTCCTTCCGTCACATCTCAACTCTATTACTTTGTCAACTGGAACTATCTTTCTGTACAAGGTACACTTAACGCTCCCTGTGGGGAGGCGCACTGCTCTCAGTTCCATTGTTTGTTGTCTTTAATATGTTCTCTCTAGCCCTTGTCAGACTGCTGTATCTTTCTCAGGGGAGCAATCTTTGAATAGGTGATGTTTATTGATCTTGTGGAGATAAACAGAGGGCTACACTTCCTTTAAACTCCAATAGTCATACTCTGATGAAACTGCCACCTAATAATAAAAGACAAGTGGTGCAGAACCTGTTGTACGGTGTGCATGGTATTTTCAAACTGCTGCCTATGGTTTGCTGCATTCACTGTACATGACATTAAGGAAAATCTGGAGGATGTAGCAGGATGACTTCTCTGATCATTTTGTATAGTGCTTCCGGCATGTGTCTTACCAAAGTTTTGAACATGAGGATAAATTAATTGCGTAAGATTACACAAGAGCTAATCTGGTTCACCTTCTGTATACATATGTGTAATTTGATGTTGTTCGCTTTATCATTTTTTTTTAAAAGGTTATAATTGCAATGTTTCTGCATCAGGAGCTGCGGTTTAGAGGAAGCTAATAGTGAAAACATGCATATATAAGGCTCAAAGCAAGTAGCAAGGCTAATAGTAGGAATCAGAGGTTGTCAACGAACTGCATGTATAATGGCGTGACATTCCTCATGGTCACTGCATGTGCCAATGATTCTAAAGCTTATTGTGAGCATATTGAAGCAGTATAATGTATGTCTTTAAAAATGAGTGAATCATATATGGTATAATGATACCATGGTTTTCTCTACAGTACAAGTGCCGTATAGCTCAGTTCATGACGCACATCATGTATTTATGGATTCATTGTCCTCCTTGCTCTTCTCCTCAAGGAGCTGAAGGTCTGCAGAGCATTTTGATTTAAAGTCGTGGCTCTGTTTCAATCGTGGGCTCAGAGGAGAATAGAAACAGTCAAATGACTATTGCTTGGATTCTTTCTTGCTGAATCTGTTCTATTTTAATGAGGGTCACATAAAAGCTACATTGGGGAACTTTCCTGTCAATGGAAAATGAGTCTTTATCTTTAGTTTTTCGGGTCAACAGTGGAACAAACACATAGAAACCTTCGACACCCTTTGCAGATGTTTACGAGATATGCAAACAAGTAGCTACCTTTCTTAAGATTTCAGTCCAGGTTTTTGGTGGTAACAGAAACTGTTTAAGCAGGTTCTGCGTTAGAAATACAAACACAGCAGCTAATGTTAGTCTTTATACAGGCAGATGTTAATGTTTTAATGATGAAGTGAGTTATGAAAGACTTACTGCATATTTATGGTTTATTGATCAGTAAATTAGATTATAACTGTTTTTGATGACTTTTTTTGTGGTTTATGTAAAGAAAAACTGCCTCTATGGGTTGAGCACGCTGTTGGTAATATATGGGTTGATATATCATCAAATCATTCCTCACCGTCAAAACTTGTTTCGTTCCACTCAACAGACTCCACACTCACCACGATCTTCATGCATCCTCACCAGGCACCTGTGCGATGAACCGCCTTACGGCCTCATCAACTGTCACCCGAAAACAGAATATAATTGAATATAGCAGACACAATATACAAAATATATTTTGACTGTATAAAGCTAAAACTACAAACCTGGATAATATAAGAAAATATAAAACCAACATAAATATTTAACTACACACACATAGGCTGCTTAGCAGCTCTTACACAAGGTGCCACCTACTTTTCTTCTTCTACCCTCGTTTTACTGGCAGTCCCGACTAAAACCTCGAACTCTACTTTGCTTCACTTTCTTAGAATAAAATATGATACAGATAATGTTCAGATGTTGTGCTGTGGATTGTTAGCAGTTTAGGGCTACAAATGATTTCACAGGTGATATTAACTCAAAATTGTGTTTGGCGTGTTAAGCCTTTCATTCACAAATGTAGTACAAACGATCACTTGGACTCAACGTCTAGCTGATCAGAATTTGGTGGTCAAAGGTCCCTTTGACCTTACAAAACATGTTTTTGCCATTTGGAACATAACATCTTTGGATAAGCTAGAGGTAATTTCTTCATATTTGTTACAAACATTCACTTGAACTCAAAGAAGAACAGAGTAGATTTTGGTGGTTGAGGGTCACAGCTAATGGTCACGGTGATGATCTTGTGAACGTGATATATCAGCAGCAGCCATAGGTCATTTCAATACATCTGACACAAACACTTCACCTGGCTTGAATGACGACCTGATGACTTCAATTTGGAGCTCAAAAGTCAAAATCACTGTGCGTGTCACATCTCAGGAAATATATGTTCACTTTCCAAAACACTATTACTAGTTAATGAAAATTGTACAGTGCCCCCTAAGGTGGCTGGACAAAGGCCTCCAGGTTTTTCACACCTTGTTGCATCAAAGTCAAGAAGACATATTTTCTGCCGGCCACTTCCCACCTTATTCTTAATGTGTTTTCACAGAGGCTACAAGCTTTTATGATGTTCATGTTGATGCAGAGCAGTATGACATACAGTGACTGGGTTGTTCTTGCTCTTCCAGGTAGCTTCTCATGCTGATTACCACCGTGAAAGATGTTTTGCCATCAGCAGCCATGCTGGACGTAGCTGCCCACAGCCAGAAAGACAAGGTAACAACCTGCAGAGGACTGGCTCAGTGTATGAAAGAAATTACATCATCCACCCATGCAGCCACTGTGGCCATCTTCTGTTGTATTTCCCTGAGGCGCTCCTTAAGGCCTGCGACAGCACAGATTTTCTATTCACGGCACACACACACACACACAAACACACAGTGGTGGGTCTGCCACCGCCTTAATGATTTACCCACTCATACTGTAGGCTACACACATACAAAGGTTAGTAATACATCAGCTGAGGTTTAGAGGACATGTCACTGTGTCTGAGTCACACAAAAGCTCATCAGTCACTCAGCCAGATGCATGTGGGCTCTGCCTCCACCTGCTCGCTGCCTATAAAACTGTCAAGGCAATGGTCAGTCTAGTTTTTTTTTTGTGCAAACCCTTTTGTGTGTGTGTGTGTGTGTGTGTGTGCTTGCATGTGTGTGTACACGCTTACCGCTCACTGTGTCAAATCCCCAGCTCTCCAACAGTGATGCCAATTGGTCAGATTGTCCCGGTACTAATGAATCATTTAGCCGACACAAACACACACATTTATAAATACCGACACACACTGCGTGCTGGCCAAGATCTCTACAGGTAGAGATGACACTTCTGTGGCCACCCACTTAACACATTTTACCTTTTCATTATTGAACTCATCTGAACATCTGTTCCTGTTTCCATGTATATTATTCATTTTGGTGACTGTATGTTCAGTGATCTGAAAACACCTTGTATCTACTAAACACTGTAATTTAAAGGCAGTGTCCTTTTTGACACCCAAGAATTAAAATATTATTTGGAAATATAAACTTTCCTAATCATCATTATTTGTGCTGTCAAGATGTGTGATTGGGGTGTTTTATTAAGGTAAGGCTAACATCTATAACAAAACGCTGTAGAAACCTGGCTATGAACTAATGGACGTCTTTTCGATGAGCCAATTGGATAAATTTAGTAACAACCCAACAGTATGTTGTTTACATATGTAACAGTTAAACATGTTGTGTACGAGGTTCTCTTAAGGTGGTCCAGAATGAATGAGGGCCTATGGAGCTGTAGCTTCCTGCCAATTGTCTTTGTTTTCAGTATAAGTCATAGAAGCAATAGATGTATTATTAGTTAATTTGATTTGTTCTTTTTTCAGATGTAGTTAAAAACATTTTCTGTAAGTATTTCTGGAATCACACACCACAAGATACATCATAGCATTTGCCACTTCGGTATCTTCTTTTGTGTGAGCATAGAATAAAGTTATTAATTCCGCCATGACTAGCATTTGGCTGTCAAATACAATGATCCTTCTGGTCTTGCTTTAGGTCTACCAGTCCTAAATCTGTAAATGACCAAACAGCATGCTTTCACTACAACTGCTGGAAATTCCAATAAGAAAAAAAATACAGGACCTGTCTGCAGCCGCACTGCTCTCGATGAGCTGATACCATGCATTCACATATAAGTGAAACTTAAAAATACCTATTTTTGTAACAAAGTGAAGATTAACCTCTCTAGAGCCAAGGCAGCTCCTTTAAAACATGTAGCCCCTGCAATTACGCTTAATATCGTAATGGGAAAACATAACTAACAATTTCAGCTCCTTAAACTGACATGACCTTTACAAAGAGAATAGTTATCAGCTTTTCATTCATATTTTCATAAACATGTTCCTTTAGCCAAAACGTGTTTTTGGTGGGAGAAATGTATAAACTAATGTCTGAAAACATAATAATGTGATCACAAAGGCGTGCATTAGATTAGATAGAACTTTATTTATCCAAACATCAGGGACGTTCACTTGTATCCGCAGCAGGCAGGTCAGAATGAGGCAGACCATAGAATAAAGAAATATAAAAAGGGCTATAAAATAAGAAATAAGAATTTAATAGTTAAAAAAAATAAAATGGGTTTGACTGCAGTAGGGGAATGAAGGACCTGAGGAATAGTTCCTTCTTGCACCGTGGAAGGAGCAGTCTGCTGCTGAAAGAGCTGCGGTGTCATGGTGGCCCTTAGTGCCTTGCTCAGGGGCACTTGGACAGTGGGGAACAGATCCAGGTGTTTTCCATCCAGGTATGTTTTTTTGTTGTCACTCCGTTGAATCGAACCAGAGACCTCCGTCGGATTTTCTGCCCATAGTCCAACTTTCTGCCACTAGTCCACCGCTTCTCCTCAGTGGAATCCAGAGGGCAGTCCAAGACCGAGCTGCCTCTCCTAACCAGTTTTTTTTGTCTTTTCTTGTCCCTCTCAGTGCATCCACAGCCCCAGCAGACAATGGCATAGAACCCTGCAGAAGCCACCAAAGTTTCATAACAAGTCCTGAGTGGTGTCCTCCACACTCCGAAGGACCTCAGCAGATGGAGGCGACTCTGGCCCCTCTTGTACAGGACGTCTGTGGACCAGTCAGGTTTGTTATTGAGGTGAACAGACAGGTATCTTTAGTCCTCGACAATCTCAATGTCCACATCCTGGATGTTCACCTGTGTGTTCTGGGGCGACTTCCTGTGAAAGTCTATCACCATCTCCTTTGTTGTGGTGGTGTTGATGTAAAGGGGATTCAGTTTACACCAGTGGACAAAGTCACTGATCAGAATCA
Organism: Pleuronectes platessa; assembly: GCF_947347685.1. Taxonomy (NCBI): domain Eukaryota; kingdom Metazoa; phylum Chordata; class Actinopteri; order Pleuronectiformes; family Pleuronectidae; genus Pleuronectes; species Pleuronectes platessa. The sequence goes on from NC_070633.1 coordinate 5,974,920, forward strand.
GAATCAGAAGTATTTTATTGCCAAGTAGGTTTACACCTACAAGGAATTTGCTCTGGTAATTGGTGCATACAATGAACATAGGACATAAAAACGCAATAACATAAAAACGCAATAAATACAACATACATAGGAAAGGCAATAAAAAATAGAAAACCAGTATATATTTATTCACTGTTTACTTCTTATTTACTCAATTTTTTCCAATATTTATACAAAGTAACATTTATTTTTACATAAACATTTCTGAATAAAAATATATAGAAGATAAAAGATAAAAAGTGAAGTAAAAAGTGAAATGCAAAATGCAAAACAGTAAACAGTGTCCGAATGCAATTTGCAATGTAATGCAGTATAATATAATATGATATAATGTGTTAATTTAACACATCCTTGGGGTGAGGGGGCGGAATAGAAGTCCGAGTCAGGTGGGGGTCCCGGGCCTTGTTGATAAGGCCAACTGCAGCCGGGAAGAAGCTGGTCTTGTGGCGGGAGGTTCTGGTCCTGATGGACCGCAGCCTCCTGCCCGAGGGAAGAACCTCAAAGAGTTTGTGACCCGGGTGGGAGGGATCAGCCACAATCTTACCTGCACGCCTCAGGGTCCTAGAGGCAAACAGGTCCTGAAGAGATGGCAGATTGCAGCCGATCACCTTCTCAGCAGAACGGATGATACGCTGCAGCCTCCTTTTTTCACAGTGACGACTGGGGCGTCTCTCAGGGTGATGGGGGAGGGTGGGGCTGGGTTCCTTCTGAAGTCCACAACCATCTCCACTGTTTTCAGAGCGTTGAGCTCCAGGTTGTTCCGGTCACACCAGGTTATCAGACGGTCAATCTCCCACCTGTAGGCGGACACATCCCCATCAGAGATGAGCCCAATGAGGGTGGTGTCGTCCGCTAACTTAAGGAGTTTGACGGACTGGTGACTGGAGGTGCAGCTGTTGGTATACAGGGAGAAGAGAAGAGGTGAAAGAACACAGCCTTGAGGGGAACCGGTGCTAATGGATCTGAATTCAGAGACATACTTACCCAGCCTCACGCGTTGCCTCCTGTCAGACAGGAAGTCAGTGATCCACCTGGAGTCAGGCAAACTCAGCTGGGAGAGCTTCTCCTGTAGCAGATTCGGGATGATAGTGTTGAAGGCAGAGCTGAAGTCCACAAACAGGATCCTGGCGTAGGTTCCTGAGGAGTCCAGGTGCTGGAGGATGAAGTGGAGGGCCATGTTGACTGCATCGTCTACAGACCTGTTGGCTCTGAAGGCAAACTGCAGGGGGTCCAGGAGAGGGTCAGTGATGGCTTTGAGGTGACAAAGCACGAGGCGCTCAAATGCCTTCATCACCACAGAGGTCAGGGCGACGGGTCTGTAATCGTTGAGTCAAGCACAGTGCTTCAGGATTGATGGAGAGACAGAGTCTGGTCCGGCTGCTTTACGGGGGTTCTGTCTCCTGAAGAGTCTGTTGACGTCCCTCTCCAGGATGGAGAGAGTCGTCACTGTGGTTCCCCCTATAGTCCAGTTCGTTGCCATCCGATACATGACAAACAATGGCTGTGTCATCAGAGAACTTCTGGATATGACAGGTGTCTTTGTTGGGTCTGAAGTTCAATGTACAGTGCCTTGCATAAGTATTCACCCCCTTTGGACTTTTCTACATTTTGTCATGGTATAACCACAGATTAAAATGTATTTCATCGTGAGTTTATATAATGGACCAACACAAAATAGTGCATCATTTGGAAGTGGGGGGAAATATTACATGGATTTCACAATTATTTACAAATAAAAATCTGAAAAGTGTTGAGTGCATATGTATTCACCCCCTTAACTGTGAAACCCCTAACAAAGATCTGGTGCGACCAATTGCATTCACAAGTCACATTTGCAAGTCACATAATTAGTAAATAGGGTCCACCTGTCTGCAATTTAATCTCAGTATAAATACACCTGTTCTGTGACGGACTCAGAGTTTGTTGGAGATCATTACTGAACAAACAGCATCATGAAGACCAAGGAGCTCACCAAACAGGTCAGGGATAAAGTTGTGGAGAAATATGAAGCAGGGTTAGGTTATAAAAAAATATCCAGAGCTTTGAACATCTCTCTGAGCACCATCAAATCCATCATAAGAAAATGGAAAGAATATGGCACAACCGCAAACCTACCAAGAGGAGGCCGTCCACCCAAACTGAAGAGTCGGACAAGGAGAAAATTAATCAGAGAAGCAACCAGGAGGCCCATGGTTACTCTGGAGGAGTTGCAGAGATCCACAGCTGAGTTGGGAGAATCTGTCCACAGGACAACTATTAGTCGTCTACTCCACAAATCTGGCCTTTATGGAAGAGTGGCAAGAAGAAAGCCATTGTTGAAAGGGATCCATAAAAAATCCCGTTTGGAGTTTGCCAGAAGCCATGTGGGAGACACAGCAAACATGTGGAAGAAGGTGCTCTGGTCAGATGAGACCAAAATGGAACTTTTTGGCCTCAATGCAAAACGCTATGTGTGGCGAAAACCCAACACTGCCCATCACCCTGAGCACACCATCCCAACAGTGAAACATGGTGGTGGTAGCATCATGCTGTGGGGATGCTTCTCTTCAGCAGGTACAGGGAAACTGGTCAGAATAGAGGGAAAGATGGATGGAGCCAAATACAGGGAAATCCTTGAAGAAAATCTGATGCAGTCTGCAAAAGACTTGAGACTGGGGCGGAGGTTCATCTTCCAGCAGGACAATGACCCTAAACATACAGCCAGAGCTACAAAGGAATGGTTTGGATTAAAGAATGTTAATGTCTTAAAATGGCCCAGTCAAAGCCCAGACCTCAATCCAATAGAGAATCTATGGCAAGACTTGAAGATTGCGGTTCACAGACGGTCTCCATCCAATCTGACTGAGCTTCATCTTTTTTGCCAAGAAGAATGGACAAACCTTTCCATCTCTAGATGTGCAAAGCTGGTAGAGACATACCCCAAAAGACTTGCAGCTGTAATTGCAGCGAAAGGGGGTTCTACCAAGTATTGACACAGGGGGGTGAATACTTATGCACCCAACAGATGTCAACTTTTTTGTTCTCATTATTGTTTGTGTCACAATAACATTTATTTTCAACTGAGTACTATGCATGTTTTGTTGATCAAACGGGAAAAAGTTTATTTAAGTCTATTTGAATTCCAGTTAGTAACAGTACATAATGGGAAAAAGTCCAAGGGGGGTGAATACTTATGCAAGGCACTGTATATATGGTGAACAGCAAAGGAGAAAGCACAGTTCCTTGAGGGGCTCCTGTGCTGCAAACTGCTACATCTGACCCACAGCCACGAAGCATCACATACTGGGTGGTCTGTCGGTGAGGTAGTTGATGGTCTATGCAGCCAGGTGGCAGTCCATATGCATGATTTAAGAAGATTTATTGTCATTTCAAAACAAAAGGTGCATGAGATGGAATGAAAATGTGTTTGTTTGAAAAAAAAGTTTTTGCATATGCACAATTGATAATAGAACTACAAAGTGTGTGGCTCAGGAGGTACAACTGACTCACAGGTACAGCTGCATGCTGACGTGTCCTTGGGCAAGGTTTCGAACCCCAATTTGTGTGATACAGAAAGTGCTGCATATCGATGCACTGCATGAATGAGTCAATGTTTAAACTGTGCTTTCTTTGAGTCCTGTCTTTGAGTGGCCTATAGATAAGTGCTTCATAAATACAGATGACAAGTGTGCCCCCTTTGTTGTGTTGCTGAATCAGGGAAGGAAAGAGGGATTACAGCGCAGTTTGAATACTTAGTTAGAATGGATGAGCTTGTGGTTTGTGTGTGTGTGTGTGTGCACACCACCTGCAGTCATTGATTGGCTCTCCTAGATGATTTATAGGAAAGGCTTTTTGGGCCAGTGCAGGTCAGATGACAATGTACTGCCGAATGCAGCCACCCCTCTCAAACAGCTCTCAACTCAGCAGTTTTCCTGGGGGCTTGGTTTGAATTTTGTCTTTGATAATGGGGAAATTATATACATGGCTGTAATGGTTTGGCTACACTCGATATTTTCAAACCTAAAAGGGAAGCAGACCTGTTTTCATGCTTTGCATGTTATCTCAGAGGATTTCTGGGTAATGCAGTTCTCCAAACCCAGTCAACAGGCACTACTCAGGTTTTTCAAGTTTCAATGTCCACCTTGAACTTCTGTTATAATTCTAATATTATAACATTTACAAATAACATGATTGTATTTCATAAGCTTTAAGGAAACAAACAATGTGGGCTGTTTAACAGAAACTGCAGACAACTAACCAAATGATTTCGACAAAGAAGGAATAGAACGTGATTGTTCAATTGTTAGATCCAATAGCTCACTGGACCTAATTCAGAAATAGAGGCCTCTGTTTGAATTCTACAAACGTTTGTATTTGGGATCACTTCACTTTCTGTGGTGTCTTTTATGTAATCCATCTTTTTATGGTTTGGAAAATATGTTTGGCTTATTCGCTCTTTACGCTGCTCATAAGTACAGATCTGCTTTGAAGTGAGCAGGACAGATTTCTCCCTTTGACGCCTCCATTTATTAATTCACTCTCTGAGGGTCGACTTTTTCTCAAGGTCAAAGTGCGCTCTAAATGCAATCAGCTTTCTGATGAGATACATGTATGAGCAATGACTGCACATGATGGTCTCATTCTAACAAATATCGCCACCCTGTGACAGTAACAGATGTCAATGGTAGCTTCATAAAATCCCTTTAATGGGTGTGAGGACACTTGCATAATGCATGTCAAGTGGCTTGTCTGGCCCCCACTGCAGGCAAAGCGAGAACGGAGGATGATCCCTACACTACACATGCTGGATCGGTTGACCAATCTCAACAGAGTGGGCCAGCTGGCCAATCAGAGCAGACTGGGCTACATCTGGAGTGGGTTTTTATGAAAGACAGGAGCTAAAAGAGGAGGAAGTGCTGAACTAATTTTATCGTATTGATCACATAGGGTAAAAAGAGATACAGTAGATGTCGGTAATGCAACTTGACGTCGGTTACCACCCAACAAAAAAATGAACTAAGAAGAAGAAAACTGTTTCCGACAAAGGCTGATCACAGTGATTTGTTTTCTGAACAATAGAACTGAACATTTTCTAGTAGTAATCCAATTAAAATTAGGAAACTGAATATGAGCATAATATTTGTGTTTTTAAAACAATAGACTGCTACCTTGCTAGTTGAACAGCAAGCTGTACTTCAGCAAAGTAGTGCTAAGTACATAACACAGACTGATACAATGCTCAAAATAGCAATGCTAACATGTTAAGCATGTTTTAGCACAACTAGTATAGCGAACTAAGACAAAACACTGTAGGGGCAGCAGAAGTGAATGTATAAGAGGTAACTAATCCTGCTTTTAAAATAGTTTGGTAGGCATAAAATACACTGAGGCTTTTTTGCTGTGGTCCTCACTGCCGAGATGATTGAGCAGAGGTGGTTGTATTCTCATTAAAGGCAGCTCCAATAACCCAGCACATATTTAAGCAGATCTTGATCAGCAAAATAACAACAAAAAAGTTTCTCCAAGCGAGTACTAGAAAAGGGGAGGCTTAGCCAGTTTGCACAATTCACCAGAGATTCATTTTCTAATCATATCTAAGAGTCTAACTGCAAGTGCTGAATAAACACATTGGAAGTTACTAATATTCGAAGATTACTATGCATGGAGTAATTCTGAAATAAATGAAGTGAAATAAGAAATGTAAAGCTCAAGCTCTGAAAGTTTTGAAAACTCTCTGATGGATCCGCTTTTAAAGATGATCCACGATTTGCAATATGTTAACGATGGTTAAAATACAAGCCAATACCTGTGCATGCTGGTACTGTAGTGTGTAGCTATCTGTGTGAGTGAGCTACCGTAATCTCTCGTGCTCTATCCTTACCGTCTGTTTGCCAACAGGGACACACAGGTGATAATAGAGGTTTTTTTATCCCATGGAAAGTCTACCCATTGTAACTAAAAACTAATGCGGACTAATAGGTTCGGTTGGAGCCCAATGTGTAAAAGCCAAGACTCAGGAGACACAGGTAGCTTTTAAATATAATTTGTATTTATACGGTATTACAAATCGTTCAACAAAAATAAATATTTCTCAGTTAATTTATATGTTCCACTTCAGTTATATAAGTTCAGTTCATTAACATGATTTCAGTTCATGCAGATAATTTCAGATCATGCTCATTCATTTAGTTAATGCACATTAATTCAGTTCAATCACATGATTTCAGTTCAGGCACATTAATTTAGTTCATGTACATTAATTTAGTTCATGCTGATATGTTCAGTTCATTAATATAACTTATGTTGATCCAAGGAATGTTGGAATGTTAACAAGGGAAAACCAAAAAAAAGGGGTTAGGGTGAGTTTGCTCCTACCACTCGTAGGGGCAAGGAGGTTGGGTTCATATCAATCCATTTATGGTTAGCTCGCCATCACTGTCAGCTCTGACCAAAGGTGGGGGCAAAAACCTGACCTACAAAAAGTAATTTAGGAAAGAAGCATAATTCCAAAGAAGTCAGTAATATATTGACAACATACAAACCTTTGGCTAAGGGTAAATGCTAATTTATGAAATTAATTAATTAACAAAGAACAAAACATTCAGTCGAAATGCAAACAAATATATCCAGGGCTATTAAGAACAAGCCTTACAGGCTAAGTGCAAGTAAACATACACACAAACTAAATGATAAGTGATTCCCCAAAGGGGTTTTGTGTTGCCGTTAGCATGAAGCTAACGGAAACTGACAGAGGCAACACTCACAGGTTAAACTTACACCACGCTATGCTAGCAGGAATCATCTACAATGCCAACAGAAATCATGCCAAACCGGAAGTTGTTATATTTCCGGTGCGCAAAACATATTTTTAGATTATTCTTAAGTCATTTGATACCTGGGTTACACAAACAATTTGAGTCCTCCATATATCTGTGGTAAACGTATAAAATAAGAAGTAGCCCACTATGAAATAAATAAAACATTTAGCTGCAGCCTAATAGCTTAAAAAGAGTAAACATAAAAAATAGGCTCTTCTGTTTATTCCCTCAGCCACGTACAGCAATCAACCGTCGCACCTGAACAGAACATAAAACACAGCTACATCAGCTCACTGTCTAAAATAAATATTTTTTAGCAAAATAATAGCCTATTAAATTATAGTGTTCTCACCTGTTTAATGGGATTTCTGTGTCTGAACATCACTGCAGATCTTCTCTATATCAGGGCTGTAAGATGTGACTTTGATCTTCACACAGGACTGCAGGCGGTCATCTGTTAGGCGGGAGCGATTCTTGGATTTTATATAGTTCATGCTTGAGAAAACCTGCTCGCATAAGTTTGTGGATCCAAATATGAACAGGACTCCAAATGCATACTTCTTCATGTTCATATAAGTGTCGGGAATGTCATTCCATGTTTCAAACACAAGTTTGTCGGTCTTGGGGAGGTTTTCAATATTGCTCCGTTTGTGCTCTTGAGCGAGAACGGCCTTCTGACGGGCGACATTTTCGAGATCAGCGGTCAGGCTACTGAACTTGGACAGCCATAAGTCTTTATCAGCTATGTCGGCCAGTTCATTTTCCAGATCTGGTTGGCTTACTCCTGTGAATGCGGACATGTTCAGCAGGGATGGGTCGATGTGCAGGGGTGTAACAGGGAAGGATAATGTGTTTTTTCCTTCCTGAACTCGCTGAATCTTTCCCCAAATGAAGTTTGCATTACGATTATCTCACGCTGTAAATACTCACATTTATGTGATTACCTTCTTCTTTGAACTTTCCCAGGGAGGGGAAGTGAGAGAGCATACCTCTCTGTACATCTCTGGCAAACACTGTCTACTTGCGCTCGAACGCCAAAACATCCTCCAGCATCTGCAGGGCCGTTCTTCCCTTTCCCTGGAGGCTTTTGTTCAGCATGTTTAAGTGACTTGTCATATCCACCATGAAGTGCAACTTTTCCAGCCAATCTAGATCTTTCAGTTCGGGATAGGTGAGGCCTATGCTTTCCAAGAGGGCTCGTCTTCAGCACGTCTCCCCTGGACAGCCACCAGACTTTGTTATGGATCAGTAGATCTGAATATTCGCTGTCAACCTCATCTAACAATGAACAGAATTGTCGGTGGTTTAACCCTTTTGCCATTATTTTGTTGACTATCTGAATAGCAAGGTTCATCACCTCCATACATTCGGGGGGAAATGTTTGTGTGCACAGTGCTTCTTGGTGCAAGACGCAGTGAAACGTCAGCAGCTTTCGATCTAGCGACTTCTGAGGTAAAGTCACAAATCCCTTATGTGCTCCTCTCATACTAGGTGCCCCATCAGTAGCTACTGACATCATGAGTGTTTTTTATTTCTTTGGCTTTTAAACAATTCACAACAACCTCACAAATGTCCTCCCCCCGTGTTTGGCCTTTCAGCAGTATCAACTCAATGATTTCTTCCTGCGGCCCTTCAGAGTTCACGAATCTGCATAACAGCGCTGTCTGTTCAATATCGTTTACATCACTTGACTCATCACAGGCTATTGAGTATGCTTGAGCTGAATGGATGTCCTCAATTTGCTGTCTGGTGATGTTTGTTGCCATTTTGATGGCCCTGTCTTTGACAGTCTTTGCAGAGAGAGACATGTATCGAATTTTCTGAATAGTTTCACATTTGTTTTTGATATTTTAATGAACGATTCTTTCATGTATTCTCCATCTGTGAACGGCTTTCCACGCCTTACTATCTCATGAGCGGCCATAAAACTAGCAGCAGTAGTGGAGTTTACAGACTTGGGTCACTTCTTGACGGGGATATTTGCTCTGCTCAGCTTTCCACAGCAGTTCTGAAATCGCTCTTTTTCTCTCATCTCCAGCTTTGTACTTTTCAGCAAATACTGTGTGCTTATTATTGGAATGTCTTTCAACATTGCATTTTTTGTTGTTTGCAAATTTTTCATGACAAATCAAGCACACAGGTAAGCCAGCATCGTTGGCAGTGCAAGCAAATGTATCAGTCCACACAGAATTAAATTCTCTATTTTCCTCCGAGATTTTTATTTTTGTGGATTTATCCATTGTTAGCTTACCAAGGCCGGGGGTCAGAAACTCTAGATTAGCCACCTGCAGGGAAAAGGGCCGGGCCGTATGCGTAAAAGGATGTGACGCATATTTTAGTGGACGGAACATTGAAACAAAAAGTGAGAGCAGGTCAGACTGAAGGCATACACAGAAACTGAAGCTTGCAACAAACTAACTGCAGCTTCTGCTCTGCTATAAAAGCTGCGGCGCTGCTCTGTGAGCAGCTGAGGCCAGAGAAACTCCTGTATTTTCACTGTTTCCACTGTTAAGAAGCAGCCGGTGAGTCGGTGAGCGGCTGCTCCACGTGAACGAGCTCTAATCTCACTGCCTCTCTGAGCGAGTGAGCGGGGGGCGGAGGGGCCCGGGGCCTGTGCGTGCACGCGCTGTCTGGGAGCATAACAACACACAGACATACATTCGCCCTCTTCAGGTATTTCATGATGGCCTGATACGATGATGATTTAAAAACTTCACATTATAGCATTAATAAATTGGCTAATCGGCTTCCTATTTTCTTTTGATATTATTATAATTAATTACATTCAGGCCAGCAGACCCGGGAACACAAGATGTATTTGTATATGTTTTTCCCCAAAATACACAAACTAGTTTGGCATGTTTAAGTGACAGTTCATAGCTGGAGACAACGTGGATTTCTATTTTATTCTTATTTTATGTACTTTTTGGCGAGCAACTGTCCCATTGTTAAAGAGCATCCTACAAGCATCCTAAAATAACCACATCTCTGTGAGGAATAATGGGCAATTTCTGTGCATATATGGCAAAGTTTATGCACTCAGGTACAAATGATTTGTAATGAGACTTAAGTAATGGAAAGTATGGATCACTTTGAACTATATCAACCTGTACTTATTTTTTAAATAATGTGACAGTTGTTCATACCCTGTGAGGTACATGTTGGCTAGCTTGCCCACTGTTAGCGCTGTCATAGAGCAGAACAGAGAATTGATATAACACACTTGTAAGGGGGAAAACATCACATCCTTTAGATTTTCATGGAAATCGTCTCGCGTATCTTGCATAGAAATCAGCTCAGAGGCTGTTGAAGCCCTCTCTAGCCCTTTAGCCAGTTGTATTTTCAAGGTAAATGTCAGACAAAGCACTATGTTCTGCTTTAATGATTCTTACATAAATAAATTACACTTTTAGACCTTTGGGAATTTTATTTCTTTCCCACATTGAATTGGAGCTTAAATTTTCAAGCACAGCTTCAAGCTTATTTTGACCTGGACCTTCACCCTTTATTTAAACCATGTGTTGTACTGGACTAAAAGCTGTGCATGGCTTGTTTACCAGCATGGGAGGCTCATCACTGTGCTCATAAAGACACAAGCCGGCAAGCTTTGAAAGCTTTTTGAGTTCTTCAATAGATTGGGTGTAACCTTTTAAATTACCCTGCACAACTAAATGCTACACTGGCCAAATCATTTTCTTTGTTTGTTGTCATAGCACTGTGCACAGAAGAAAGTCATGGATTTAAAAAAAACATATTCCCTCCAGCTATGAACTGTCTCTGGATTCATGCACCAAATAATATCTGCTCACTGCCTTAACATTTTCTTCAACTTTTTGTCAACTTTAACAAATATTTAATGCCCCATCTGTAGATTTCTGCCAGGCTGAGACAAGGTTACCGTTTAAGTTGATTGGATTTTTTTCTCTTCTTGCAACCAGTTAACAACCATCACTGAAATATAATCAAGCACCATCTTTTAGCACTTTATTTTCCATGTACATTGAATATTCTCATAGATCTTAACAGCCCTTAGAGAACCCTAAACTTAGAGAATGTCTTTTTTCCTAATTAATCTCAGGTCTCATAAATTCAACAATTTCAAAAAATGTATTGGGAATTTTATTATAATTACTTCTTTTTAATTCTCTCTGTTTTTCAATCTAAATTGATTTTAAAATGCTCATATCTGTCTGTCTGGACAATAATTCAAGCTGGGAATGTGGCTCCTTTCCAGGCCACCCATTTCACAAAAAGAGCCTAACGGATGTCCAACATGAGACACAACTGGAATCTAACCAGACTGAACACTGAGTCATCACTTCAACACTGACTCCAGGTACCGACCTGTTTTCATTACTTACAAAGAATCAAAGCAAAGTATTGCACATAATACATAATGTATTAAATAATATATGCAATACTTTTAATGTGAAATAACTCCATACTGTACATTCATTGTCTTGGTAGTGCACAGTTTAATCCAAAAGCCTATTCAAATACATAGTTGAATATCTACAGAAAATAAGGATACAAACTTTGTTCATAAGTAACACTTCCTCTACAATAATGCCATACTTTTGTTTCCTATCATTTTATTAGGGACGGACGAGCCTGAAGGACACAGCTGTGATGACCATGTTCGGTCTCTTATGGCAAAGAAGAAAAATAAAACACTGGGTTCTTATCTAAAGTGTATCAAATCAGAAAGCAAAAGATAAACATTGTTCTAATAAGTGTTTAATTTTTTAACCAACCATAATGAATATAGAAATGAACTCTATTATCCATGACACTTAGCAATGACTGCCAACTCTAATCAGTTGCAGGCCATCTTTAGTTAAGGGAAGAAAACATGAAGCTGGTGCAGTCGTCCTCGTGTTGATCATCCTGAAGCTGCCGATCTCCACCATGTTGCCGCTGAGGACATCAGGTGCTGCAGTGCTTCATCTAATGAAAAGAAGAAACTCGCCAATAAAGAATGTTTTGTGTTGTGTATGAAGCACCACAGATGTTGGACAGAACCGAAGTACTGGGCTCTGGGTTTGTACCCTCATGGTTAAATGCACATATTTGAAGTCGCTTTGGAGAAAAGTACTGAAAGAAATAAAACATTTTACAAATAGATAAAGTGTCTACCTCATCTTTAATATTCAAGGTTATAATCTCCCACAGAGCTGTTGATAACAGTCCACATCAAGTCTCTCCACTTCCCTCAGTGTGAAAACTGTCACGGATATGGTGAGGACCCAAAAGCAGCACAAGCAGACTAAATACCAGTCGGTAATGACCTTTATTGTTCACTGCAGTGTTTAACAGTTCAAACAGTGGCAGGGTGAAAAGTCTTTGCTCACAGTGATCATCTGCGAGATCTGAGCAGGAGCGAGCCTGGTGTCGCTGACTGAAGGTAAAGTCAACAGCTGATGGGTTACCTAACTGGCAGACAGGTCCAGTGGTGAGCTGTGTAGCCACAGAGCAGAGCAGGAGCGTAACCAGGAGGGAACAGGCGAAACTCGTGGTCGAAGACAGAAGGCTAAGGTAATATCCAGGGCAGAGACGAGGCAGGCAGGTCGGCAACAGGTGATCAGTCCGGGGACTGGAAAGTCAGGTATGACACAAGAACAATCTGGCACTGAAGCAGAGACAGGAGCAGGCTTAAATGCAGCCAGGGCTGTAACAGGTGTGGAGAGTTGACCTGATGAGGAGGTGTGGCTGACTGGCAGAGTGGAGCAGAGACAGGTGAGTGGAAAAATACTGGCAGACAGGAGATGAGCAGACTGTGACAAAAACATAATTATATAATTAATATGAGAACTGTCTAAACCGTCTAATTCACTCTAAAATTCCATAACAGGCCAAATAAACGAGGTGCATTAGTAATGGTGTTTATACCAGCCTGTATCAGAATATTTGTGAAACAGTTACTATCACATGCAACTTACACATGTAGCGTATTGATATTAACTTATTCCAATAAAAAATCAAGTCACAACCAAACACACGACTCTGTAGTTAACTTGCTTCAATCTGTTTGTTAGACGTGTTAAATAAACTGTAACTATAACAATTACATTTTAAAAAACACTTGAGGTATGTAAGCATATGCATATGATGATAGATAAAGCAATAGGTTTTGTTGTTGTATAGTTTCAAGGTTACGTACCTCTAGTTCATGGTAAAGATAGCGACCATCCGGCTGGGCAGTGCTAACCGTTAGCACCGGCGACTAGCATGTCGACGGTAGCCGGTTAGCCGTAGCCTAAGCTAACCAGGCATCTAGAGCTCTGCTGCCGTCGCACAGCTGTCAGTCTTCGCTCGCGCTCCTCTGCCTTGCCCATTGATTGGTTAGCCAGGAACTAGGAGGAGTCAGACACGGCAAGATGGCGCCGGGGGAACGCCTCCTACTAGCCTCATTCTCACTCTGCAGGAACCAACGGGTGACGTCACGGACCCTCCGTCCATTTATATATACAGTCCATGGCTCCATCTCCAATAGATAAGTTTTAGTTTTCACATAGAGAGAAAACAACCTCAGCTCTTACTGAGCAGTCCTGCTCACTGAACAGAACCTCCACTGAACGGTGGTTATTACCCATGATCCCTGGCTTCCTGAGCCTCAAGTCTGAGGAGTTGTACTCTGTGTTCTTAACCTTAACTACTCTCATTTCTATCGATCCGCAGCTACCCTCACAGGTCTGAATTCTCAGAGTAAAACCTTTGAAGCTCTCCAAAGCGTCTTGATCTGAGATGACGTATGATAAGTCGTCCTGTCCCTGTCAGAGAAATGGTCTCAGAGAGGAAAAGATCAGTTTCCTGCTGGGTACAATAAAGATCTTATCTTATTTATTTCACAATTCCCCTAAACAATTTCTTTCAGCCGGTGTCCTCTGACCAATAGCTCTTGCTTGAAGGTCAATAAATGAAAGGGAAAGAGTTTCAACAATTCATGCTTCTATTTGTTTCAGCAACACGTGATGTGTCAAACTGAAGTTCTGATAAACCATGAGGTGGAGCTATTGATCTAAATCAACAGCTCATATCAGCGCTATCTTCAGCCCTGCTTTGCTCTGATATCTGAGCCAGACGTTTGCTTTGGTGCTGACCAGGCACACAATACCGCTACATCTGTGTATCAGAGGATGTGATTCGATGAAAATAAACAGGTTTAAAGATAGATCATAAAGAATCCGTAAGATAACACATATTTGAACATGATTAAACAAATAAGATCAATATCAAACCTACTATTTGCTCCAGGATGTCATTGTTCTCTAGACCATGGACACACAACATAAAGCAATGTCCTGCTACCCCCCCCAGCAAAAAAACAAGCATGACCATCATCATCCACCGACCCACTGAGCAACTCTAGCATGATAGCCATTTGAATAACTTTGACAACCCTTGTCTTTAGTCTACACGTTTTATTACTCTAGCAATATTAAAGTTTGAAACTAATATGTAGTGTCCTCAACAAAATGAAAGTCATTAACATTTCGTTTTTTTTTTTATCTGTGGTTCAATTCATACATTATTCAGTTTGCTCTAATCAAATTGTGATGTGTTCAACGTACATTACATCAGACCTAATTTTTCATTCGCTCTAGGGTTTGTATTCACATTCAGGTGTTTACCTTGACACCTGCACCATCTCACTTATGCACCACACCACTGTGTTGATGAAGAGGGGTACTTTATCAGCCGTCCTCGCAGCCTAATCAACTTCCCAGACAATGGCTCTGGCAGCGGGCAGAATTAGATGTTTGTCGACTACGTGAGGTGTGTGCAGGGGGAGTGTGACACGAGGCAATAGACGGACAACTCCAGGACCAACCCGGGAATGATAAACCTGATGCCTGCGGGTCTATGTTGGTGAAGCTCATCGTCCAGTGTCCATCTTCTATAATCCAATAAGAGCAGTTCACCTTGACCTTAGTAAACTGGGACACAAAGCGTGACAGCTGTGAACGGTGGATTAAAGATACTCTACAGCACAGGTTATCAGACTGTGGAGTGTGCCTCCCCAGTGAAAGGTGTTTTTAAAACAATCAGTAGTGAGTTATAGTAACTAATCAATCACTGGCCGTGACACAGAGTTCATGACCTCAAATCTTTCCACACAGACCTAATACACACACTTTTAGATTTGAGGTGACTTGACACATCCCAATATATATTTTTTGGTGTCTATCATGAATGAACGTCCTTATACTAGAAATAATACAAACAACCATGCGTTTGAAAATCTTGAGTATGAGAATCCACATGTTTTTCAGTTTTCCATAGTCCACTGACAAAAAGACTAGTCAATATAAAACCTTTGCTCTGCTGTACTTTGGTATGCCAGTTTATAGATAGCAATATTTAAGTATTTAAGAAGTGGTGGCACTGTTTAAATGTGTTAAAATATTTCTTTATATGACTGCAACAATACAAGTTTTAAATGCTAACCTGCTGTGGATTACAATTCCAAGTGCTTTTCAATCCCTTACAGCTTTTTACAGCGAATGAAAAATAATTTTAAGATCGACAAAGCCACTGTTCTCTGTTTTCATTGAAATCACACTACATGTAATATTTTAATAAGCAATAACCTGGGAAACAAGGTGAAAACAAATCAAAAGTAAGATAGACACTAAAGTCTAAATGGTCTCTTTTCATCTTTTGTTTATCATGCTGTTTGTACATGAACCTCCCTCTGTCTGCTAAAATGTTAAGTTATGAGAACTAATGAAATCAATTTAAATAAAAAAAAATACACATGATGATAAGATGTGTGAATAGACAGTACAATTTAGGCAATCTCATACTACCCATTGCTGCTCTCTAATTTAGCTCACACAATTATGATGAACCTCTTTACAGTGAAGTGTTGAGTCATATATTTCAGTCAGTTGGAAGGACATTTGTATTGATCTATTCTAAATTCTCTTATAAGACTTTGTTTTCAAATAATAGATGAGTCATAAATCACAGCTAGGGGTGTGTGCACTAAGACCACACATTTCCTGCAGATGTCCAGCATCAAGGACGCTGGAGGCCCTAGGCTTAACTTGGTGTATATAAATTCATGGTTTTCATATTGATATAAATTGCCTTCTATATATTCTTTAGAATAGTTTATAGCAAGTTTAAAGACCAATGTAGTGAGTTTCAAACCACTAACAGCAAGGACACAGGCGAAAGTGGTTGCCAGACAAGTGCCCAAGCTGCATTGGACATGTTCGTTTGAATTAGATCACGTTTAAACATGATTAAATTAAAACTCTACCAAACATTCAACTGTACCTGATCAATTTTATAATCAACAGTTATAACCATTTCACACATCCTATTGCACAAATTACCTGTAAGTGTGACTGTACAGCAGCAGTGATTACAATTGCTGTCCGTT
Organism: Pleuronectes platessa; assembly: GCF_947347685.1. Lineage (NCBI taxonomy): Eukaryota > Metazoa > Chordata > Actinopteri > Pleuronectiformes > Pleuronectidae > Pleuronectes > Pleuronectes platessa. The sequence goes on from NC_070633.1 coordinate 5,991,147, forward strand.
AGCTGCAGCTTCACTACTTTTCTATTTATTTATAATAAGCACAGTCTCCACTTTGGTACGAAGAGAACTGTTTGAATATCAGAATGATGTGGTGTGGTATCATGTGTTTCTCCTCAGTTATCCCCCCCAAGACCATTTTGCCTGGGACCCCCCCAACACTCCTTGAAGCCCTCCTGCTGTGTGGTCTGTTCCATCTGTTTGAGCAGCAGAAGCAGGGTTGTGAGTCCATGTGCATTACTCCTCAAGTTAAATAATAATCGCAAAGCAACAGGATCATTGTTTTTAATTAAGTGTGCTGCATTCATTATAGGTCTGTGCTCTTCGAAGCATCCTCCACAAGAAAAATGGTTTGTTGAGACAGTGTTCTTACTTAAAACCATTGCTGGCAGCAAGCAGGCTCATTAGCTTGCGACAAGCTGGAGTCATTTGTTTAAATAAGGAAGGCGAAAATGATGACACACTGTCTTTTAAGGCCAGTGAAGGACAGTGTGGAAACTTTTTTGGGGGTTACTGTTACTGCAACTTCTGCAATTCTCTTAAAATGTTTTTTAAAATCCATAAACACTACATGTTCATTGTATCATATTGAAGGTAAAGTGAGAACTTGTATGTTGTATGACACTGCCAACCAATGTAGATTCAGTCTACATCTTTTTACCCCAGACCCATGTAAGGTCACTGTGACCTTTTCCTTTGATCACTGCAATCTAATGAAATCCCAAGCGATAACTGGTCATTATTTCAAGACATTCCCTCAAGAGACGTCAGATATCATGTTCAAAAGGCCCAAAGCATGTTAGTAAGCCCACTGTGACCTTGACCTTCGACCTAGCAAATCTTATCAGTTAATCAGTTTGTCCAAATGAACCTTTCTACCAAAGATGTTTCAATTCTTCAGAGGTATTTCTTAGATGTTACGTTCACAGGATCCAACTGTTGTTCTGTAAGGTAACTAAGACCTTAACATTTAACCTCTAACCACCAAATTCTAATCAGTTCATATCTGAATCCAAGGAACCTCTATGTTATGTTCACAAGAATAAGATGGATGGATGGTCAAGCTGAAAACCTAATGCCACTGGCTAGGGCGGAGGGATACAAATCTGTGCAATGCAATTTTAAAGAATCATCCGTCTTTTGGTTTCTTATCACAATATTTTCCATTTCCACTTCTCTTTCTCTCCGTTCCTCTGCCATCTTCCTCATCTTCACTGCAATCTCTCTAATATCCACCGAGAAAAGATCTGGAGAATAGGTTTCTTGACTCCACCACTGCACTTTGGCTGCAGAATGACACTTATATGAAAATGAACAACTTTAAGCAATTTTGCCGGCCAGGGCACCACATTTATCAACATGTATATGGACAGAGGGGGAGGGAGGAAGAATAGATAAAAATGATTATAGGGGGGAGAGATTGCAAGCATCGGGCAGAGCGACAGGTCAGGGATGAAGACCTAGAATGGAGGAAAGGAAAGAAAGGAACAAAGGGAGAGGAGAGAATGCAAAATAAAAGAGCAATTGTTGGAAAGAGCGACAGAAGGGAAAAAGACAGTGTAGGAGGAGGACATGAAGGAGGAAGGTCAGTAATGAGGTGGCAGACAGGCTGCCAGACTCCCCATGGCTCTGAAACACTGACTCACACACTGACGGACTGGGTGGATGGAAGGGAGGGAAAGATAGAAGGAGGGAAAGAGGAATGGGTGGCATTGAGACTGGATGATGCGAATGACTGAACTGCCAACCTAGGGAATCATTCCATGGAAAATAGCACAAAGCTACTGTATGTGCTACATAAAACCATTAAAAATACAGAGCCTGTTTGAAAAGGGGGTTGTAATCTAGGGCGTCGACTGGGTGCTGAATATTTAGACAATATGGGCTGGCAATGTTGAGCTGTTGTATTTTTTGAGCACCACTAGCATTCAGTTGTGTATGCAACCACCTGCAGCCTCATTTATAGCCGTTGCATACGCCCATTTCAGACCACATTTAGTGTGTATGCCACTTCTCACACAAACATTGAGATATTTAAAAAACAAAGTTGATGGGAGAACTTATACATAAACTATGAGTACGAACATATTGGAGACAGGAAAATGGCGACTAATGTAGTTCTTTGTTATTGCCCAACAGAACTGTTTCATTAGAACCTTCAAACACTGCACCCTAGTGAGCATATGTGTGTGTAAATCGCTGCAGTGAACATGTCTGTGCTTCTCAGGCGCATAGGGCAGCGCACTGGAGACCACTTACTACAAATAAATAAACTGCGTTCACCTTTAAACTTTAATTTCCAAATGATGCCCCAGAGTGGATGTAAGGAGATGACTGATGTGTCATTGCTGTAAACAACAACACTGCGGTGACACTCGTGTTTAATGCTGTGTGATGGATGCATTGGCACTGATAGAGGAGTACGTGAAGAGAAGTATTTGTGGGAGTGTTTAGAGGCTATGAAGACTTCCTGTCTATGATGATGACTCGTCAACTAATGTAGATTTGATAGATCTGTGAGTTTGGATCTTTGTGCTGAACTGAGTCATACCGTCCTTCTCCATCCACCTCTTGGGAATAAATCGTTTTCTGGTAAAGGCAATATAACAGGAGGAGAAAAACTATTTTGGGAATTATTCTTTAAATGTGACCACCTTTTTATTTCAGACACTGTCCTCTCTGTTGTATCACACGCATGATGGGGGTGTATGTGTCGCACAACATCTTGCTTTACATTTGCAATTAGGTTAAATCGGCCACACTCAGACGTCTCCTGCGTCTGAGCCTATTTTCTCCACGTACCGCGCATGGTTCACAGCAAAACACATGAAAATGATCATTCATCACAGTTTCAATGTCTATCTCTCGAATATGTCACGTCAATATTTGAAACTCTTCCTGTAACCATTTCAAAGTAAAACCACTTTAGCAGTTCTGTTGACTTATTCCATTAGTTTTTTTTATTTTAGGACCAAAAGATGCACAGCTTCATACCATAGAGTCTTGGCATTTAGTTGACTACACAGGATACCATTACTTAAAGGGGACATATAATGCCCATTTTACCGCAAGTTGATATGGGTCCTTGGGGTCTTAATGAAATGTCTGTAAAAAATGTTGGACAAATAACCACAAGGATCATTTAAAACAGAACCCTTTTTACCCTGTCTAAAACAGCCTTCCTCAGATTGACCTGTTTTGAGTGCACAACATGAGTATAGGAAATAGGACTATGGGATTAATGTCTATGGGGTTGAAGTCAGGAACACATTGATTAACATTGTAAAAGTACTGTGCTTTTATCTATGAACTTTGAACATTTATTATAAAATTATAAAAAAGACTTCATAGGAATAAAGTTAGTTCTTAATTAATTGTTTAAGAATATGGAGTAATTTAGCTTAATATGAAAGTAAAGTGCAGTTAAGGTTGATACTATATGTTTCTCACGACTGGAACAAATACAATATCTGTCCTATATCTCACCTGAATAGAAACTACAAAGGGGAAATGAATAGAACAAAATAACATCACAACCAATTTCCATCTGTTATTTGTCTTTAAACTCATTTCAAAAGGGGTATGCAAACATTTTATCTCCCCCAGTCCATCACAAGTTTATTCATAACTTGAAAAACTGCAGCTAAACCATCAACTTACAAAGAAAAAGGGGTCTTAGTAAGACAACCTTGGACAAGTCTATAGACGAATTTTAACTATTTTTCAGATTTCTGCCACAACAACAGCAGTTTACACAGCAGTCAAAGAGCAGATCACTTCTCTGCCGGTACAAATGATGAGGATTCTCTCTACAGCGTTACTGACTGAGTTTTCACCTCACTTCAAGGGTCAGTTGCATCTGTCACAGTATGGTGTTTTGAGACACACTTTCTTGGTTCATGTTCTTGTAAATAAAATAGGTTATAACTTCAGTAACCTGATGGAGATTGGATGGAAACCCAGGTCGGCAGGGTTGAAGTCCTGGTTTTTCTGCCCCCAATCTGCACTGACCACCTGCTTATGAACTCTGTGTGGTAAATTACAACTAATAATTGCAATGAAGCAGGCACTATTTACATTTAGACACACACATGCTTGCACAGGTTGAGAGATATCTGGTTTGACAGCCGAATATACTTTTTTCAATTTCCTGCAGAATGGGGATTGATCTTTAGTTGTGTAGTAATGAAGCAGAATCTCAGACTTTGTATAAATATTCCAAAATGTAACATTTTTATTTAAGATCCCAAATGGCATTACATAAAAACATCTAAAGTAGTTTTTTCACAAAGTGTTTAACAGCCTTTTTGTCCATCTTAGTTATTTTAGCACAGATGGGACTAGAATACTTTTTGTCAGTTTATTTACTAATTTCATTATGAAGTCTGCAATCACCTGTGACCCTTTTAAACTTCAATTCAAATTATTACCAAAAATGGCCTTAACAAACGTTTAGAATTCATTTTTTAAATTTATTTTCAACCCAACAATGTAGAAAGAGGTTCAGTTAGGTTGCCAATGTGTGACTAGGACCATTTATGAAAACCCCTGTAATTCATGACCTGTCGTAGCATTTTTTAATCTGTAGAGAGGATTTTCTGAAACATAATTTACTCGGCTGGTAGTAAAAGAAAAGGTTTTCTGTACATCTTAAGAGTTAGCAAATATCACAGGCCTATACAATATAGATTGTTAATATCCTTAATTTACTCAAAACATCTTGCATATCAGTTTTCAGTCTTACCTTCAATCCTATATTATAACATCGCTATTTTCGCTATGTCAAACAAATTTTGAAGACCTACGGCTTCGCACCTGGCATGTCTATTGGAACTTACCGGAAAAATATCACTAACAAGTTCTGTACACGTGATACGTTCCATATTAATAAAGATGGAACACTTCCTTGTTAACAAGTTGTCTTAAAAGTAAAAGCACAATGTTTACTTTTTGCATCAATGCTTAAAAAATAGCAGAATTTTTATTTTGAAAAGTTGTGCACTTGGGTCTGAAGATTGTGTCAATTGCTCCACAGGCCTCTGAAATAACCGACATGTAATGCAGAGTATGAAGAAATAACACCACCTCAATAAATCCTTCAGACTTTCACATAACCAACACACAAGCAGTAATACAGCAAATTCAGTTTAATGTTTTTTGAAAACATTGACTATAACATCTTCATTGCTGATAAACCAGGTATGATACAATGGTTTCTTACTTCACTCTGCACCAGAGACGGTTTATAGAAAGCTCTGCACACAACATCCAGCACCCAGACAAAACGGCCGTACTGTTTTCGTTGAGTATTTAGTAGTAAGTATATATTCGTGTTCAGCTTTTTAAATATTTACATTCACAGTATCAACACACCACCATTGTTTTTTTTCTCCTAAAACCTGTATTTTTTGGTTTCACCTTAAGCACTTGAATGAGTAACAATTTTACTTTTTCACTGTATTTATTTATACCTTTAAGAATTAGTGTGCTGAAGCTTCAGGATCACATGAAGGTTTTCATCCTCGTGTCTATAGCAAACCTTACATCCTCCTTACAGATCTCCTTGTCTCCGCCCCCGAACCCCCTTACCCCAGATTATATAGCTTTCTGCCCATCCCTTCTCACCCACTCAGGCATCATCATCCAGGGATCTTCTGATCCTCTGCCCAGCTCATAACTGTGTCCTCTGGTCAGGGAGAGGTGCCAGCTGTAAACGCCTACAACCAGATAAGAGCGGGAGTGAGGTCATGTGTATGTGCTTATCGACAGTTTGTCAGATTTGACAGTTTTAGATCTCTCTATCATTCCTTGACATTCCAGTTATTTAAACACCAAGGCTCCATATCCTCCCACCCCCCCCCCCCCCCCACACTTTAATCTCTTCAATATAGCACAGGGATAGCAGCATGTGTTGTTGATGTAGCAGTGTGTCGAATTGATGCTAGAATAGCAAGCATAAATTATCAATAATAGCTAATTATATGATATTACATATTAGGTGCATGTGAAAAGCATCATGTGTGTTTTGCTTTGGGCACAGCCCTGTTGATGTTTCTCTCTCTGTGTGTGTGTGTGCGTGTCCTTTTTATCAACATCAGCTCTGATTACTGGTTAGTGATAGAGACAGGAGTAATTAGCTGTGTTGGTTTTTCAGTTCATCAACAAAGCGGGCTGTGATGCATACAGTTTGATAACTGTAAATGTACCCGAGGTGGAGATAATACAGCTGACCTTTAGAAAGTCATTGGTAGAGTTGAGTTTTCCGAGGTGCAGCTTCAGTCGATCTTATTAGGAAACACGGTGAGATGGAAGAGGTCTGTGTGTGACAGGTAATGATTAAATGTGAGATTAACCTGCCCAAGGCCCCAAACAGGGAGGGCCCCTTATATGAAATGCTTGTTTCCAAATTACTACTGTCGTAAGTAGATCAAAATTGACTCATAGAATCAGTTGTTTTGCTGAACATGTATCAATAAAATAAATAATAGATAGTGGAGGCCCTCAGAAGCCCCTGTCACCCCTACAAAAGCTGCTATATAGTACAGGACCAACTGCCCCTGCACTTCTCTAAATGTCAGTAGTGAAGACTAGTGACCACAGATGATCCCATTCACCCAAAATCTGAATCTCGACCAAAGACTGAGGAAAAAAAGCTAATGTAAGGAAAACAGGAATGTGTTGAAGCTAACATCAGCAGTTAATTGCTTGAAAGAAATGTATAAATCAGCTTTATCAGTATGTTAAATTAATCTAATATGACATTGTCGCACACTGGTTGCTGAGGGACATGGTTGAGCTTGTGGAGTGGTTGTTAGTAAAAGTTCTTACAAGCAACAATTTTAGTTTTTTTACTGAGAAATATTGGACAATTTATCATGGGTCTGTAGTGATAGGGTTTCATTTGTGGTGACTGGATCACGCTTCATGAGAGTTAAGAACTGACAGAAACATATCTTTCTTAAGCAGCACTTGTACTACAAACTTTTTACTATTTATGTTGATACATTTTATAAACAAAACGGTATCAACATAAACAGTACAATTCTTATTAATTATCTTTAGAAAAAGAAAAAAAAAAGTAAGCTATTTAACCAAACAGGAAGTTATGTCCGGTGTGTTCCATCGAGCTTTACGCTGACGGCATGCTGAATGCGCCGCGTCCCTAACCGCTTATAAGTGACTGTGTGTGTGTGCGTAAGCCAGATGCGGAGCTGACGAGTGTGCACCCTCGGTCTCCCCACAGCTAAACAGAGTAGATGATGGTTAGATAGAGATCAACCAGGAGCTGTAACAGGAAGCGTGAAAATGTTTGTCTGCGTGTGTGTGCGCGTGTGTGAAGGCCGCTGGCGGTCAGTGATGGAGCCGCTCCGTCACACATTACCTCACTGTTGATCACAGTGAACCGTGTGATCAGAACTAACCAATCAGAAGATAGAAGGACTCAGGCTGAGGTAAACTGTGTGAGAAACACAGAGGCAGACGCAGTAATTCAAATAAACTAGTTTTAAGATTAAGATACATTTATTTGTCCCAAACACATGCACAGACATGCACAGGCACACTCATGCAATTGTAGGGAAATTTAACCTCTGCTTTTTACCCATCTGGTGCAGGACACACAGAGCAGTGAGCAGCCATGTACGGCGCACAGGGAGCAGATGTTGGGGGAGTAAGGTGCCTTGCTCAGGGGCACTAGACAGGGTAGGGAGAATCCTCTTGGATTTTTGGACAGATCAATCCAGGTTCGTCTTTTTGTTTTTTCTCCGTGGAGTCGAACCAGAGACGAACCAGAGACCTTTTCTGCCCATAGTCCAAGTTTCTGCCACTAGTCCACCGTCTCTCAAGCAGCTGATGTAAATAATCCAATGTATAAACCAGTAAAAAATAACTATATAAAGCAAATCGTGTGCACATTGTTGATATATTTTAATGAATTCCCTTCGAAACCTTACAGATATAATGATTAAACGTTGGTTATAGTGATAGAGATGTGTAGGATTACTGACTCTACCTAATAAATATTGAATCCGTCTTCATCATACACCTCCTCACATGTCTCAGCTGACAGATTCCATTTGAATTCGTACAGCTGTCCCTCACATGCACGTACCCAGAGCATCTTTCTTAAACATCAAACTGTACTGTATTGCTGCTTACAAGCTGCGGTGCACCCAAAAGTTAAAAATAACCCAATTTAAAAATTGGGTTAAAAATAACCTAATTAGGTTATTGCAGTTGCTTGGTGCTGGGACCAGTCTGGTGCTGGGTTATTACCTCAAATTCAATCATTGTTGGGATTGGATGGATTGACAAACCCAGCCAAATTCTGGGTTATCAGATCTTGGATTAAAACAGTTACTTTATTTAAGTCAATTGCTGTATTAAAAAATTCATTGAAATATAATTCTAATATATGTTTGTTTTCTGTCTGATCGACCAATTAAATAGCTTATTTGGCCCATTGTTTTATTTGGTTCTTAATTGACACTGGGCTGGCCACACCTTCCTCTGTGCAGGTTTAATTAAATAATCAATTTGAAAAATAAATGGAGAAGATACCTAAGGGAGGTAGGGAGAAATTGCGAGAGAACCCTCCACCCCCCTCATCCTAGGTTGTGCCCACCTCATTGTCATTGCAAAGATAACTATACCGTTTTCCATAGTAAAATAATATGCATTGAAAGCACTTGTGCCAATTATAGATGCAACATAAAGCATTTAAAAATGTGAAAGACCGAATCAAATTTTCCTCACAGTGGTTTGTTCCACTCCCAATCACACGCGCACTCTCTCTCTCTCTCTGTGTTGCCAGATGTAATATATTTATTGTATTTGTATGATAATTTTGCCCTCTGTACGATGTACGATCAATAATGCATGATGTACGATATTTCGATTACACTTTCATTACTATTACTTTTATTCAAACATGATGGTGTAACATGGTTGGTATACATATTTAGGGAAGCATGAAGATGAGGAGGTTTGAATGTGTCCATTTTTCAA
>NC_070633.1:7396549-7456941 GCF_947347685.1 Pleuronectes platessa
TGGACTTTTCATTCAAACGACTCAGAATTGTTTGGGTAAAATCACGTTTAATGGTAGTGTGGCCGAGTGGTCTAAGGCGCTGGATTTAGGCTCCAGTCTCTCAGGAGGCGTGGGTTCAAATCCCACCACTGCCAATCGACTGCTATTTGCATGTATGTGTTGGCTACTTGTAGTACTTTCTACTGTAAGATCTGTTGTTGTTGAAAACTGCAAGAGCCAGCTGAGCTTCGTAGCATGTGCAATGTCCATACAGCAGGTGATTTTCTATTCCTTCAGTCTGGTTTTCAAACAAGGTAACACAGGGCGCCTTCCCATTGAGTCACATTTGCCTGTATTTTTCGCTGAGTCCACTTGATTTAACTGCTAAGCCAACCCATTGAAACAATGGACTGTGTTCATATGAAACTGTTTCCTTGTAAAAGAGCAGAGTGGCGCAGCGGAAGCGTGCTGGGCCCATAACCCAGAGGTCGATGGATCGAAACCATCCTCTGCTAAAGGAATCCTTTATCAACTCCCATGTTATCTGTTATGTTCCCCTTGTCCTTGCCTTCTAAACATTAACTCATCTCCTGCTGAAAGTGACTTGCTTTTGAAGTTGAAAATGTGACAGAATTGACCCAAGAGCTGAAGCCCTGAACTTGGCTGATATTTTTGTGGGCTTTGATCTTGAGTAAAGCTCTATACTCCCACAGGATATGTGTTTGAAGTTTCTAATGTTCTTCCATGTGTGTCTTCGTTAAGATTGTCCAATTGTCGCCAAAGTGTCATTTACATCTAACCCCCTCCGGTTTGTTTGGGTAAAATCTAGTTCCCAACGGTAGTGTGGCCGAGTGGTCAAAGGCGCTGGATTAAGGCTCCAGTCTCTCACGAGGTGTGGGTTCAAATCCCACCACTGCCAATAGACTGTCAGTTGAATGTATTGGCTACGTGCAGCTTATCTACTAGTTGTAGAAAACTGCAACAGCCAGCTGAGCTTTGTAGCATATGGGGTGTACAGGAGGTAATTTTCTTTTTCTCCTGTCTGGTTTTCAAACGAGGTAAGAGTTAAGATGTGCACCTTCAGATTGGGGCACATAACTTCACATTTACCAATAACTTCCTCCTTGTCCAGTCGATTCAACTGCTGATAAAACCTATTAAAACCAAAGACTATGTCCGTATGAAATTATTTCAATAAACAAGAGCAGAGTGGCGCAGCGGAAGCGTGCTGGGCCCATAACCCAGAGGTCGATGGATCGAAACCATCCTCTGCTAAAGGAATCCTTTATCAACTCCCATGTTATCTGTTATGTTCCCCTTGTCCTTGCCTTCTAAACATTAACTCATCTCCTGCTGAAAGTGACTTGCTTTTGAAGTTGAAAATGTGACAGAATTGACCCAAGAGCTGAAGCCCTGAACTTGGCTGATATTTTTGTGGGCTTTGATCTTGAGTAAAGCTCTATACTCCCACAGGATATGTGTTTGAAGTTTCTAATGTTCTTCCATGTGTGTCTTCGTTAAGATTGTCCAATTGTCGCCAAAGTGTCATTTACATCTAACCCCCTCCGGTTTGTTTGGGTAAAATCTAGTTCCCAACGGTAGTGTGGCCGAGTTGTCAAAGGCGCTGGATTAAGGCTCCAGTCTGTCAGGAGGCGTGGGTTCAAATCCCACCACTGCCAATAGACTGTCAGTTGAATGTATTGGCTACGTGCAGCTTATCTACTATAAGAGGATCTCTTGTTGTTCAAAACTGCAACAGCCACCTGAGCTTTGTAGCATATGGGATATCACATGAGGTGTACAGGAGGTAATTTTCTTTTTCTCCTGTCTGGTTTTCAAACAAGGTAAGAGTTAAGATGTGCACCTTCAGATTGGGGCACATAACTTCACATTTACCAATAACTTCCTCCTTGTCCAGTCGATTCAACTGCTGATAAAACCTATTAAAACCAAAGACTATGTTCGTTTGAAATTATTTCAATGAACAAGAGCAGAGTGGCGCAGCGGAAGCGTGCTGGGCCCATAACCCAGAGGTCGATGGATCGAAACCATCCTCTGCTAAAGGAATCCTTTTTACACTGCTATGTCTCCCTTTCCTTCTGAACATGAACTCACCTACTGCTGAAAGTGACTTGCTTTGGCTTTTGAAGTTGATAATATGACAGAATTGACCCAAGAGCTAAAGCCCTGAACTTGGCTGATAGTTTAGTGGTCTTTTGATCTTGAGTCAAGCTCTATACTCCCAGAGGGTATGTGTTTGAAGTTTCTAATGTTCTTCCATGTGTGTCTTCGTTAAGATTGTCCAATTGTCGCCAAAGTGTCATTTACATCTAACCCCCTCCGGTTTGTTTGGGTAAAATCTGTTTCCCAACGGTAGTGTGGCCGAGTGGTCAAAGGCGCTGGATTAAGGCTCTAGTCTCTCAGGAGGCGTGGGTTCAAATCGCACCACTGCCAATAGACTGTCAGTTGAATGTATTGGCTACGTGCAGCTTATCTACTATAAGAGGATCTCTTGTTGTTCAAAACTGCAACAGCCACCTGAGCTTTGTAGCATATGGGATATCACATGAGGTGTACAGGAGGTAATTTTCTTTTTCTCCTGTCTGGTTTTCAAACAAGGTAAGAGTTAAGATGTGCACCTTCAGATTGGGGCACATAACTTCACATTTACCAATAACTTCCTCCTTGTCCAGTCGATTCAACTGCTGATAAAACCTATTAAAACCAAAGACTATGTTCGTATGAAATTATTTCAATAAACAAGAGCAGAGTGGCGCAGCGGAAGCGTGCTGGGCCCATAACCCAGAGGTCGATGGATCGAAACCATCCTCTGCTAAAGGAATCCTTTTTATACTGCTATGTCTCCCTTTCCTTCTGAACATGAACTCACCTACTGCTGAAAGTGACTTGCTTTGGCTTTTGAAGTTGATAATATGACAGAATTGACCCAAGAGCTAAAGCCATGAACTTGGCTGATAGTTTAGTGGTCTTTTGATCTTGAGTCAAGCTCTATACTCCCACAGGGTATGTGTTTGAAGTTTCGAATGTTCTTCCATGTGTTTCTTCGATTTGATTGTCCAATTGTCGTCAAAGTGGACTTTTCATTCAAACGACTCAGAATTGTTTGGGTAAAATCACGTTTAATGGTAGTGTGGCCGAGTGGTCTAAGGTGCTGGATTTAGGCTCCAGTCTCTCAGGAGGCGTGGGTTCAAATCCCACCACTGCCAATCGACTGCTATTTGCATGTATGTGTTGGCTACTTGTAGTACTTTCTACTGTAAGATCTGTTGTTGTTGAAAACTGCAAGAGCCAGCTGAGCTTCGTAGCATGTGCAATGTCCATACAGGAGGTGATTTTCTATTCCTTCAGTCTGGTTTTCAAACAAGGTAACACAGGGCGCCTTCCCATTGAGTCACATTTGCCTGTATTTTTCGCTGAGTCCACTTGATTTAACTGCTAAGCCAACCCATTGAAACAATGGACTGTGTTCATATGAAACTGTTTCATTGTAAAAGAGCAGAGTGGCGCAGCGGAAGCGTGCTGGGCCCATAACCCAGAGGTCGATGGATCGAAACCATCCTCTGCTAAAGGAATCCTTTTTACACTGCTATGTCTCCCTTTCCTTCTGAACATGAACTCACCTACTGCTGAAAGTGACTTGCTTTGGCTTTTGAAGTTGATAATATGACAGAATTGACCCAAGAGCTAAAGCCCTGAACTTGGCTGATAGTTTAGTGGTCTTTTGATCTTGAGTCAAGCTCTATACTCCCAGAGGGTATGTGTTTGAAGTTTCTAATGTTCTTCCATGTGTGTCTTCGTTAAGATTGTCCAATTGTCGCCAAAGTGTCATTTACATCTAACCCCCTCCGGTTTGTTTGGGTAAAATCTGTTTCCCAACGGTAGTGTGGCCGAGTGGTCAAAGGCGCTGGATTAAGGCTCCAGTCTCTCAGGAGGCGTGGGTTCAAATCCCACCACTGCCAATAGACTGTCAGTTGAATGTATTGGCTACGTGCAGCTTATCTACTAGTTGTAGAAAACTGCAACAGCCAGCTGAGCTTTGTAGCATATGGGGTGTACAGGAGGTAATTTTCTTTTTCTCCTGTCTGGTTTTCAAACGAGGTAAGAGTTAAGATGTGCACCTTCAGATTGGGGCACATAACTTCACATTTACCAATAACTTCCTCCTTGTCCAGTCGATTCAACTGCTGATAAAACCTATTAAAACCAAAGACTGTGTCCGTATGAAATTATTTCAATAAACAAGAGCAGAGTGGCGCAGCGGAAGCGTGCTGGGCCCATAACCCAGAGGTCGATGGATTGAAACCATCCTCTGCTAAAGGAATCCTTTATCAACTCCCATGTTATCTGTTATGTTCCCCTTGTCCTTGCCTTCTAAACATTAACTCATCTCCTGCTGAAAGTGACTTGCTTTTGAAGTTGAAAATGTGACAGAATTGACCCAAGAGCTGAAGCCCTGAACTTGGCTGATATTTTTGTGGGCTTTGATCTCGAGTAAAGCTCTATACTCCCACAGGATATGTGTTTGAAGTTTCTAATGTTCTTCCATGTGTGTCTTCGTTAAGATTGTCCAATTGTCGCCAAAGTGTCATTTACATCTAACCCCCTCCGGTTTGTTTTGGTAAAATCTAGTTCCCAACGGTAGTGTGGCCGAGTGGTCAAAGGCGCTGGATTAAGGCTCCAGTCTGTCAGGAGGCGTGGGTTCAAATCCCACCACTGCCAATAGACTGTCAGTTGAATGTATTGGCTACGTGCAGCTTATCTACTATAAGAGGATCTCTTGTTGTTCAAAACTGCAACAGCCACCTGAGCTTTGTAGCATATGGGATATCACATGAGGTGTACAGGAGGTAATTTTCTTTTTCTCCTGTCTGGTTTTCAAACAAGGTAAGAGTTAAGATGTGCACCTTCAGATTGGGGCACATAACTTCACATTTACCAATAACTTCCTCCTTGTCCAGTCGATTCAACTGCTGATAAAACCTATTAAAACCAAAGACTATGTTCGTTTGAAATTATTTCAATAAACAAGAGCAGAGTGGCGCAGCGGAAGCGTGCTGGGCCCATAACCCAGAGGTCGATGGATCGAAACCATCCTCTGCTAAAGGAATCCTTTTTACACTGCTATGTCTCCCTTTCCTTCTGAACATGAACTCACCTACTGCTGAAAGTGACTTGCTTTGGCTTTTGAAGTTGATAATATGACAGAATTGACCCAAGAGCTAAAGCCCTGAACTTGGCTGATAGTTTAGTGGTCTTTTGATCTTGAGTCAAGCTCTATACTCCCAGAGGGTATGTGTTTGAAGTTTCTAATGTTCTTCCATGTGTGTCTTCGTTAAGATTGTCCAATTGTCGCCAAAGTGTCATTTACATCTAACCCCCTCCGGTTTGTTTGGGTAAAATCTGTTTCCCAACGGTAGTGTGGCCGAGTGGTCAAAGGCGCTGGATTAAGGCTCTAGTCTCTCAGGAGGCGTGGGTTCAAATCGCACCACTGCCAATAGACTGTCAGTTGAATGTATTGGCTACGTGCAGCTTATCTACTATAAGAGGATCTCTTGTTGTTCAAAACTGCAACAGCCACCTGAGCTTTGTAGCATATGGGATATCACATGAGGTGTACAGGAGGTAATTTTCTTTTTCTCCTGTCTGGTTTTCAAACAAGGTAAGAGTTAAGATGTGCACCTTCAGATTGGGGCACATAACTTCACATTTACCAATAACTTCCTCCTTGTCCAGTCGATTCAACTGCTGATAAAACCTATTAAAACCAAAGACTATGTTCGTTTGAAATTATTTCAATAAACAAGAGCAGAGTGGCGCAGCGGAAGCGTGCTGGGCCCATGCTGGGTTTGTTTTGGTAAAATCTAGTTCCCAACGGTAGTGTGGCCGAGTGGTCAAAGGCGCTGGATTAAGGCTCCAGTCTGTCAGGAGGCGTGGGTTCAAATCCCACCACTGCCAATAGACTGTCAGTTGAATGTATTGGCTACGTGCAGCTTATCTATATCCCATAAGCTTTGTAGCATATGGGATATCACATGAGGTGTACAGGAGGTAATTTTCTTTTTCTCCTGTCTGGTTTTCAAACAAGGTAAGAGTTAAGATGTGCACCTTCAGATTGGGGCACATAACTTCACATTTACCAATAACTTCCTCCTTGTCCAGTCGATTCAACTGCTGATAAAACCTATTAAAACCAAAGACTATGTTCGTTTGAAATTATTTCAATAAACAAGAGCAGAGTGGCGCAGCGGAAGCGTGCTGGGCCCATGCTGGGTTTGTTTTGGTAAAATCTAGTTCCCAACGGTAGTGTGGCCGAGTGGTCAAAGGCGCTGGATTAAGGCTCCAGTCTGTCAGGAGGCGTGGGTTCAAATCCCACCACTGCCAATAGACTGTCAGTTGAATGTATTGGCTACGTGCAGCTTATCTACTATAAGAGGATCTCTTGTTGTTCAAAACTGCAACAGCCACCTGAGCTTTGTAGCATATGGGATATCACATGAGGTGTACAGGAGGTAATTTTCTTTTTCTCCTGTCTGGTTTTCAAACAAGGTAAGAGTTAAGATGTGCACCTTCAGATTGGGGCACATAACTTCACATTTACCAATAACTTCCTCCTTGTCCAGTCGATTCAACTGCTGATAAAACCTATTAAAACCAAAGACTATGTTCGTTTGAAATTATTTCAATAAACAAGAGCAGAGTGGCGCAGCGGAAGCGTGCTGGGCCCATAACCCAGAGGTCGATGGATCGAAACCATCCTCTGCTAAAGGAATCCTTTTTACACTGCTATGTCTCCCTTTCCTTCTGAACATGAACTCACCTACTGCTGAAAGTGACTTGCTTTGGCTTTTGAAGTTGATAATATGACAGAATTGACCCAAGAGCTAAAGCCCTGAACTTGGCTGATAGTTTAGTGGTCTTTTGATCTTGAGTCAAGCTCTATACTCCCAGAGGGTATGTGTTTGAAGTTTTGAATGTTCTTCCATGTGTTTCTTCGATTTGATTGTCCAATTGTCGTCAAAGTGGACTTTTCATTCAGACGACTCAGAATTGTTTGGGTAAAATCAGATTTAATGGTAGTGTGGCCGAGTGGTCTAAGGCGCTGGATTTAGGCTCCAGTCTCTCAGGAGGCGTGGGTTCAAATCCCACCACTGCCAATCAACTGCTATTTGCTTGTATGTGTTGGCTACTTGTAGTACTTTCTACTGTAAGATCTGTTGTTGTTGAAAACTGCAAGAGCCAGCTGAGCTTCGTAGCATGTGCAATGTCCATACAGGAGGTGATTTTCTATTCCTTCAGTCTGGTTTTCAAACAAGGTAACACAGGGCGCCTTCCCATTGAGTCACATTTGCCTGTATTTTTCGCTGAGTCCACTTGATTTAACTGCTAAGCCAACCCATTGAAACAATGGACTGTGTTCATATGAAACTGTTTCATTGTAAAACAGCAGAGTGGCGCAGCGGAAGCGTGCTGGGCCCATAACCCAGAGGTCGATGGATCGAAACCATCCTCTGCTAAAGGAATCCTTTATCAACTCCCATGTTATCTGTTATGTTCCCCTTGTCCTTGCCTTCTAAACATTAACTCATCTCCTGCTGAAAGTGACTTGCTTTTGAAGTTGAAAATGTGACAGAATTGACCCAAGAGCTGAAGCCCTGAACTTGGCTGATATTTTTGTGGGCTTTGATCTCGAGTAAAGCTCTATACTCCCACAGGATATGTGTTTGAAGTTTCTAATGTTCTTCCATGTGTGTCTTCGTTAAGATTGTCCAATTGTCGCCAAAGTGTCATTTACATCTAACCCCCTCCGGTTTGTTTTGGTAAAGTCTAGTTCCCAACGGTAGTGTGGCCGAGTGGTCAAAGGCGCTGGATTAAGGCTCCAGTCTGTCAGGAGGCGTGGGTTCAAATCCCACCACTGCCAATAGACTGTCAGTTGAATGTATTGGCTACGTGCAGCTTATCTACTATAAGAGGATCTCTTGTTGTTCAAAACTGCAACAGCCACCTGAGCTTTGTAGCATATGGGATATCACATGAGGTGTACAGGAGGTAATTTTCTTTTTCTCCTGTCTGGTTTTCAAACAAGGTAAGAGTTAAGATGTGCACCTTCAGATTGGGGCACATAACTTCACATTTACCAATAACTTCCTCCTTGTCCAGTCGATTCAACTGCTGATAAAACCTATTAAAACCAAAGACTATGTTCGTTTGAAATTATTTCAATAAACAAGAGCAGAGTGGCGCAGCGGAAGCGTGCTGGGCCCATAACCCAGAGGTCGATGGATCGAAACCATCCTCTGCTAAAGGAATCCTTTTTACACTGCTATGTCTCCCTTTCCTTCTGAACATGAACTCACCTACTGCTGAAAGTGACTTGCTTTGGCTTTTGAAGTTGATAATATGACAGAATTGACCCAAGAGCTAAAGCCCTGAACTTGGCTGATAGTTTAGTGGTCTTTTGATCTTGAGTCAAGCTCTATACTCCCAGAGGGTATGTGTTTGAAGTTTTGAATGTTCTTCCATGTGTTTCTTCGATTTGATTGTCCAATTGTCGTCAAAGTGGACTTTTCATTCAGACGACTCAGAATTGTTTGGGTAAAATCAGATTTAATGGTAGTGTGGCCGAGTGGTCTAAGGCGCTGGATTTAGGCTCCAGTCTCTCAGGAGGCGTGGGTTCAAATCCCACCACTGCCAATCAACTGCTATTTGCTTGTATGTGTTGGCTACTAGTAGTACTTTCTACTGTAAGATCTGTTGTTGTTGAAAACTGCAAGAGCCAGCTGAGCTTCGTAGCATGTGCAATGTCCATACAGGAGGTGATTTTCTATTCCTTCAGTCTGGTTTTCAAACAAGGTAACACAGGGCGCCTTCCCATTGAGTCACATTTGCCTGTATTTTTCGCTGAGTCCACTTGATTTAACTGCTAAGCCAACCCATTGAAACAATGGACTGTGTTCATATGAAACTGTTTCATTGTAAAAGAGCAGAGTGGCGCAGCGGAAGCGTGCTGGGCCCATAACCCAGAGGTCGATGGATGGAAACCATCCTCTGCTAAAGGAATCCTTTATCAACTCCCATGTTATCTGTTATGTTCCCCTTGTCCTTGCCTTCTAAACATTAACTCATCTCCTGCTGAAAGTGACTTGCTTTTGAAGTTGAAAATGTGACAGAATTGACCCAAGAGCTGAAGCCCTGAACTTGGCTGATATTTTTGTGGGCTTTGATCTCGAGTCAAGCTCTATACTCCCAGAGGGTATGTGTTTGAAGTTTCGAATGTTCTTCCATGTGTTTCTTCGATTTGATTGTCCAATTGTCGTCAAAGTGGACTTTTCATTCAGACGACTCAGAATTGTTTGGGTAAAATCAGATTTAATGGTAGTGTGGCCGAGTGGTCTAAGGCGCTGGATTTAGGCTCCAGTCTCTCAGGAGGCGTGGGTTCAAATCCCACCACTGCCAATCAACTGCTATTTGCTTGTATGTGTTGGCTACTTGTAGTACTTTCTACTGTAAGATCTGTTGTTGTTGAAAACTGCAAGAGCCAGCTGAGCTTCGTAGCATGTGCAATGTCCATACAGGAGGTGATTTTCTATTCCTTCAGTCTGGTTTTCAAACAAGGTAACACAGGGCGCCTTCCCATTGAGTCACATTTGCCTGTATTTTTCGCTGAGTCCACTTGATTTAACTGCTAAGCCAACCCATTGAAACAATGGACTGTGTTCATATGAAACTGTTTCATTGTAAAACAGCAGAGTGGCGCAGCGGAAGCGTGCTGGGCCCATAACCCAGAGGTCGATGGATCGAAACCATCCTCTGCTAAAGGAATCCTTTATCAACTCCCATGTTATCTGTTATGTTCCCCTTGTCCTTGCCTTCTAAACATTAACTCATCTCCTGCTGAAAGTGACTTGCTTTTGAAGTTGAAAATGTGACAGAATTGACCCAAGAGCTGAAGCCCTGAACTTGGCTGATATTTTTGTGGGCTTTGATCTTGAGTAAAGCTCTATACTCCCACAGGATATGTGTTTGAAGTTTCTAATGTTCTTCCATGTGTGTCTTCGTTAAGATTGTCCAATTGTCGCCAAAGTGTCATTTACATCTAACCCCCTCCGGTTTGTTTGGGTAAAATCTAGTTCCCAACGGTAGTGTGGCCGAGTGGTCAAAGGCGCTGGATTAAGGCTCCAGTCTCTCACGAGGTGTGGGTTCAAATCCCACCACTGCCAATAGACTGTCAGTTGAATGTATTGGCTACGTGCAGCTTATCTACTAGTTGTAGAAAACTGCAACAGCCAGCTGAGCTTTGTAGCATATGGGGTGTACAGGAGGTAATTTTCTTTTTCTCCTGTCTGGTTTTCAAACGAGGTAAGAGTTAAGATGTGCACCTTCAGATTGGGGCACATAACTTCACATTTACCAATAACTTCCTCCTTGTCCAGTCGATTCAACTGCTGATAAAACCTATTAAAACCAAAGACTATGTCCGTATGAAATTATTTCAATAAACAAGAGCAGAGTGGCGCAGCGGAAGCGTGCTGGGCCCATAACCCAGAGGTCGATGGATCGAAACCATCCTCTGCTAAAGGAATCCTTTATCAACTCCCATGTTATCTGTTATGTTCCCCTTGTCCTTGCCTTCTAAACATTAACTCATCTCCTGCTGAAAGTGACTTGCTTTTGAAGTTGAAAATGTGACAGAATTGACCCAAGAGCTGAAGCCCTGAACTTGGCTGATATTTTTGTGGGCTTTGATCTTGAGTAAAGCTCTATACTCCCACAGGATATGTGTTTGAAGTTTCTAATGTTCTTCCATGTGTGTCTTCGTTAAGATTGTCCAATTGTCGCCAAAGTGTCATTTACATCTAACCCCCTCCGGTTTGTTTGGGTAAAATCTAGTTCCCAACGGTAGTGTGGCCGAGTTGTCAAAGGCGCTGGATTAAGGCTCCAGTCTGTCAGGAGGCGTGGGTTCAAATCCCACCACTGCCAATAGACTGTCAGTTGAATGTATTGGCTACGTGCAGCTTATCTACTATAAGAGGATCTCTTGTTGTTCAAAACTGCAACAGCCACCTGAGCTTTGTAGCATATGGGATATCACATGAGGTGTACAGGAGGTAATTTTCTTTTTCTCCTGTCTGGTTTTCAAACAAGGTAAGAGTTAAGATGTGCACCTTCAGATTGGGGCACATAACTTCACATTTACCAATAACTTCCTCCATGTCCAGTCGATTCAACTGCTGATAAAACCTATTAAAACCAAAGACTATGTTCGTTTGAAATTATTTCAATGAACAAGAGCAGAGTGGCGCAGCGGAAGCGTGCTGGGCCCATAACCCAGAGGTCGATGGATCGAAACCATCCTCTGCTAAAGGAATCCTTTTTACACTGCTATGTCTCCCTTTCCTTCTGAACATGAACTCACCTACTGCTGAAAGTGACTTGCTTTGGCTTTTGAAGTTGATAATATGACAGAATTGACCCAAGAGCTAAAGCCCTGAACTTGGCTGATAGTTTAGTGGTCTTTTGATCTTGAGTCAAGCTCTATACTCCCAGAGGGTATGTGTTTGAAGTTTCTAATGTTCTTCCATGTGTGTCTTCGTTAAGATTGTCCAATTGTCGCCAAAGTGTCATTTACATCTAACCCCCTCCGGTTTGTTTGGGTAAAATCTGTTTCCCAACGGTAGTGTGGCCGAGTGGTCAAAGGCGCTGGATTAAGGCTCTAGTCTCTCAGGAGGCGTGGGTTCAAATCGCACCACTGCCAATAGACTGTCAGTTGAATGTATTGGCTACGTGCAGCTTATCTACTATAAGAGGATCTCTTGTTGTTCAAAACTGCAACAGCCACCTGAGCTTTGTAGCATATGGGATATCACATGAGGTGTACAGGAGGTAATTTTCTTTTTCTCCTGTCTGGTTTTCAAACAAGGTAAGAGTTAAGATGTGCACCTTCAGATTGGGGCACATAACTTCACATTTACCAATAACTTCCTCCTTGTCCAGTCGATTCAACTGCTGATAAAACCTATTAAAACCAAAGACTATGTTCGTATGAAATTATTTCAATAAACAAGAGCAGAGTGGCGCAGCGGAAGCGTGCTGGGCCCATAACCCAGAGGTCGATGGATCGAAACCATCCTCTGCTAAAGGAATCCTTTTTATACTGCTATGTCTCCCTTTCCTTCTGAACATGAACTCACCTACTGCTGAAAGTGACTTGCTTTGGCTTTTGAAGTTGATAATATGACAGAATTGACCCAAGAGCTAAAGCCATGAACTTGGCTGATAGTTTAGTGGTCTTTTGATCTTGAGTCAAGCTCTATACTCCCACAGGGTATGTGTTTGAAGTTTCGAATGTTCTTCCATGTGTTTCTTCGATTTGATTGTCCAATTGTCGTCAAAGTGGACTTTTCATTCAAACGACTCAGAATTGTTTGGGTAAAATCACGTTTAATGGTAGTGTGGCCGAGTGGTCTAAGGTGCTGGATTTAGGCTCCAGTCTCTCAGGAGGCGTGGGTTCAAATCCCACCACTGCCAATCGACTGCTATTTGCATGTATGTGTTGGCTACTTGTAGTACTTTCTACTGTAAGATCTGTTGTTGTTGAAAACTGCAAGAGCCAGCTGAGCTTCGTAGCATGTGCAATGTCCATACAGGAGGTGATTTTCTATTCCTTCAGTCTGGTTTTCAAACAAGGTAACACAGGGCGCCTTCCCATTGAGTCACATTTGCCTGTATTTTTCGCTGAGTCCACTTGATTTAACTGCTAAGCCAACCCATTGAAACAATGGACTGTGTTCATATGAAACTGTTTCATTGTAAAAGAGCAGAGTGGCGCAGCGGAAGCGTGCTGGGCCCATAACCCAGAGGTCGATGGATCGAAACCATCCTCTGCTAAAGGAATCCTTTTTACACTGCTATGTCTCCCTTTCCTTCTGAACATGAACTCACCTACTGCTGAAAGTGACTTGCTTTGGCTTTTGAAGTTGATAATATGACAGAATTGACCCAAGAGCTAAAGCCCTGAACTTGGCTGATAGTTTAGTGGTCTTTTGATCTTGAGTCAAGCTCTATACTCCCAGAGGGTATGTGTTTGAAGTTTCTAATGTTCTTCCATGTGTGTCTTCGTTAAGATTGTCCAATTGTCGCCAAAGTGTCATTTACATCTAACCCCCTCCGGTTTGTTTGGGTAAAATCTGTTTCCCAACGGTAGTGTGGCCGAGTGGTCAAAGGCGCTGGATTAAGGCTCCAGTCTCTCAGGAGGCGTGGGTTCAAATCCCACCACTGCCAATAGACTGTCAGTTGAATGTATTGGCTACGTGCAGCTTATCTACTAGTTGTAGAAAACTGCAACAGCCAGCTGAGCTTTGTAGCATATGGGGTGTACAGGAGGTAATTTTCTTTTTCTCCTGTCTGGTTTTCAAACGAGGTAAGAGTTAAGATGTGCACCTTCAGATTGGGGCACATAACTTCACATTTACCAATAACTTCCTCCTTGTCCAGTCGATTCAACTGCTGATAAAACCTATTAAAACCAAAGACTGTGTCCGTATGAAATTATTTCAATAAACAAGAGCAGAGTGGCGCAGCGGAAGCGTGCTGGGCCCATAACCCAGAGGTCGATGGATTGAAACCATCCTCTGCTAAAGGAATCCTTTATCAACTCCCATGTTATCTGTTATGTTCCCCTTGTCCTTGCCTTCTAAACATTAACTCATCTCCTGCTGAAAGTGACTTGCTTTTGAAGTTGAAAATGTGACAGAATTGACCCAAGAGCTGAAGCCCTGAACTTGGCTGATATTTTTGTGGGCTTTGATCTCGAGTAAAGCTCTATACTCCCACAGGATATGTGTTTGAAGTTTCTAATGTTCTTCCATGTGTGTCTTCGTTAAGATTGTCCAATTGTCGCCAAAGTGTCATTTACATCTAACCCCCTCCGGTTTGTTTTGGTAAAATCTAGTTCCCAACGGTAGTGTGGCCGAGTGGTCAAAGGCGCTGGATTAAGGCTCCAGTCTGTCAGGAGGCGTGGGTTCAAATCCCACCACTGCCAATAGACTGTCAGTTGAATGTATTGGCTACGTGCAGCTTATCTACTATAAGAGGATCTCTTGTTGTTCAAAACTGCAACAGCCACCTGAGCTTTGTAGCATATGGGATATCACATGAGGTGTACAGGAGGTAATTTTCTTTTTCTCCTGTCTGGTTTTCAAACAAGGTAAGAGTTAAGATGTGCACCTTCAGATTGGGGCACATAACTTCACATTTACCAATAACTTCCTCCTTGTCCAGTCGATTCAACTGCTGATAAAACCTATTAAAACCAAAGACTATGTTCGTTTGAAATTATTTCAATAAACAAGAGCAGAGTGGCGCAGCGGAAGCGTGCTGGGCCCATGCTGGGTTTGTTTTGGTAAAATCTAGTTCCCAACGGTAGTGTGGCCGAGTGGTCAAAGGCGCTGGATTAAGGCTCCAGTCTGTCAGGAGGCGTGGGTTCAAATCCCACCACTGCCAATAGACTGTCAGTTGAATGTATTGGCTACGTGCAGCTTATCTACTATAAGAGGATCTCTTGTTGTTCAAAACTGCAACAGCCACCTGAGCTTTGTAGCATATGGGATATCACATGAGGTGTACAGGAGGTAATTTTCTTTTTCTCCTGTCTGGTTTTCAAACAAGGTAAGAGTTAAGATGTGCACCTTCAGATTGGGGCACATAACTTCACATTTACCAATAACTTCCTCCTTGTCCAGTCGATTCAACTGCTGATAAAACCTATTAAAACCAAAGACTATGTTCGTTTGAAATTATTTCAATAAACAAGAGCAGAGTGGCGCAGCGGAAGCGTGCTGGGCCCATGCTGGGTTTGTTTTGGTAAAATCTAGTTCCCAACGGTAGTGTGGCCGAGTGGTCAAAGGCGCTGGATTAAGGCTCCAGTCTGTCAGGAGGCGTGGGTTCAAATCCCACCACTGCCAATAGACTGTCAGTTGAATGTATTGGCTACGTGCAGCTTATCTATATCCCATAAGCTTTGTAGCATATGGGATATCACATGAGGTGTACAGGAGGTAATTTTCTTTTTCTCCTGTCTGGTTTTCAAACAAGGTAAGAGTTAAGATGTGCACCTTCAGATTGGGGCACATAACTTCACATTTACCAATAACTTCCTCCTTGTCCAGTCGATTCAACTGCTGATAAAACCTATTAAAACCAAAGACTATGTTCGTTTGAAATTATTTCAATAAACAAGAGCAGAGTGGCGCAGCGGAAGCGTGCTGGGCCCATGCTGGGTTTGTTTTGGTAAAATCTAGTTCCCAACGGTAGTGTGGCCGAGTGGTCAAAGGCGCTGGATTAAGGCTCCAGTCTGTCAGGAGGCGTGGGTTCAAATCCCACCACTGCCAATAGACTGTCAGTTGAATGTATTGGCTACGTGCAGCTTATCTACTATAAGAGGATCTCTTGTTGTTCAAAACTGCAACAGCCACCTGAGCTTTGTAGCATATGGGATATCACATGAGGTGTACAGGAGGTAATTTTCTTTTTCTCCTGTCTGGTTTTCAAACAAGGTAAGAGTTAAGATGTGCACCTTCAGATTGGGGCACATAACTTCACATTTACCAATAACTTCCTCCTTGTCCAGTCGATTCAACTGCTGATAAAACCTATTAAAACCAAAGACTATGTTCGTTTGAAATTATTTCAATAAACAAGAGCAGAGTGGCGCAGCGGAAGCGTGCTGGGCCCATAACCCAGAGGTCGATGGATCGAAACCATCCTCTGCTAAAGGAATCCTTTTTACACTGCTATGTCTCCCTTTCCTTCTGAACATGAACTCACCTACTGCTGAAAGTGACTTGCTTTGGCTTTTGAAGTTGATAATATGACAGAATTGACCCAAGAGCTAAAGCCCTGAACTTGGCTGATAGTTTAGTGGTCTTTTGATCTTGAGTCAAGCTCTATACTCCCAGAGGGTATGTGTTTGAAGTTTTGAATGTTCTTCCATGTGTTTCTTCGATTTGATTGTCCAATTGTCGTCAAAGTGGACTTTTCATTCAGACGACTCAGAATTGTTTGGGTAAAATCAGATTTAATGGTAGTGTGGCCGAGTGGTCTAAGGCGCTGGATTTAGGCTCCAGTCTCTCAGGAGGCGTGGGTTCAAATCCCACCACTGCCAATCAACTGCTATTTGCTTGTATGTGTTGGCTACTTGTAGTACTTTCTACTGTAAGATCTGTTGTTGTTGAAAACTGCAAGAGCCAGCTGAGCTTCGTAGCATGTGCAATGTCCATACAGGAGGTGATTTTCTATTCCTTCAGTCTGGTTTTCAAACAAGGTAACACAGGGCGCCTTCCCATTGAGTCACATTTGCCTGTATTTTTCGCTGAGTCCACTTGATTTAACTGCTAAGCCAACCCATTGAAACAATGGACTGTGTTCATATGAAACTGTTTCATTGTAAAACAGCAGAGTGGCGCAGCGGAAGCGTGCTGGGCCCATAACCCAGAGGTCGATGGATCGAAACCATCCTCTGCTAAAGGAATCCTTTATCAACTCCCATGTTATCTGTTATGTTCCCCTTGTCCTTGCCTTCTAAACATTAACTCATCTCCTGCTGAAAGTGACTTGCTTTTGAAGTTGAAAATGTGACAGAATTGACCCAAGAGCTGAAGCCCTGAACTTGGCTGATATTTTTGTGGGCTTTGATCTCGAGTCAAGCTCTATACTCCCAGAGGGTATGTGTTTGAAGTTTCGAATGTTCTTCCATGTGTTTCTTCGATTTGATTGTCCAATTGTCGTCAAAGTGGACTTTTCATTCAGACGACTCAGAATTGTTTGGGTAAAATCAGATTTAATGGTAGTGTGGCCGAGTGGTCTAAGGCGCTGGATTTAGGCTCCAGTCTCTCAGGAGGCGTGGGTTCAAATCCCACCACTGCCAATCAACTGCTATTTGCTTGTATGTGTTGGCTACTTGTAGTACTTTCTACTGTAAGATCTGTTGTTGTTGAAAACTGCAAGAGCCAGCTGAGCTTCGTAGCATGTGCAATGTCCATACAGGAGGTGATTTTCTATTCCTTCAGTCTGGTTTTCAAACAAGGTAACACAGGGCGCCTTCCCATTGAGTCACATTTGCCTGTATTTTTCGCTGAGTCCACTTGATTTAACTGCTAAGCCATCCCATTGAAACAATGGACTGTGTTCATATGAAACTGTTTCATTGTAAAACAGCAGAGTGGCGCAGCGGAAGCGTGCTGGGCCCATAACCCAGAGGTCGATGGATCGAAACCATCCTCTGCTAAAGGAATCCTTTATCAACTCCCATGTTATCTGTTATGTTCCCCTTGTCCTTGCCTTCTAAACATTAACTCATCTCCTGCTGAAAGTGACTTGCTTTTGAAGTTGAAAATGTGACAGAATTGACCCAAGAGCTGAAGCCCTGAACTTGGCTGATATTTTTGTGGGCTTTGATCTCGAGTCAAGCTCTATACTCCCAGAGGGTATGTGTTTGAAGTTTCTAATGTTCTTCCATGTGTGTCTTCGTTAAGATTGTCCAATTGTCGCCAAAGTGTCATTTACATCTAACCCCCTCCGGTTTGTTTGGGTAAAATCTGTTTCCCAACGGTAGTGTGGCCGAGTGGTCAAAGGCGCTGGATTAAGGCTCTAGTCTCTCAGGAGGCGTGGGTTCAAATCGCACCACTGCCAATAGACTGTCAGTTGAATGTATTGGCTACGTGCAGCTTATCTACTATAAGAGGATCTCTTGTTGTTCAAAACTGCAACAGCCACCTGAGCTTTGTAGCATATGGGATATCACATGAGGTGTACAGGAGGTAATTTTCTTTTTCTCCTGTCTGGTTTTCAAACAAGGTAAGAGTTAAGATGTGCACCTTCAGATTGGGGCACATAACTTCACATTTACCAATAACTTCCTCCTTGTCCAGTCGATTCAACTGCTGATAAAACCTATTAAAACCAAAGACTATGTTCGTATGAAATTATTTCAATAAACAAGAGCAGAGTGGCGCAGCGGAAGCGTGCTGGGCCCATAACCCAGAGGTCGATGGATCGAAACCATCCTCTGCTAAAGGAAACCTTTTTATACTGCTATGTCTCCCTTTCCTTCTGAACATGAACTCACCTACTGCTGAAAGTGACTTGCTTTGGCTTTTGAAGTTGATAATATGACAGAATCGACCCAAGAGCTAAAGCCATGAACTTGGCTGATAGTTTAGTGGTCTTTTGATCTTGAGTCAAGCTCTATACTCCCACAGGGTATGTGTTTGAAGTTTCGAATGTTCTTCCATGTGTTTCTTCGATTTGATTGTCCAATTGTCGTCAAAGTGGACTTTTCATTCAAACGACTCAGAATTGTTTGGGTAAAATCACGTTTAATGGTAGTGTGGCCGAGTGGTCTAAGGCGCTGGATTTAGGCTCCAGTCTCTCAGGAGGCGTGGGTTCAAATCCCACCACTGCCAATCGACTGCTATTTGCATGTATGTGTTGGCTACTTGTAGTACTTTCTACTGTAAGATCTGTTGTTGTTGAAAACTGCAAGAGCCAGCTGAGCTTCGTAGCATGTGCAATGTCCATACAGGAGGTGATTTTCTATTCCTTCAGTCTGGTTTTCAAACAAGGTAACACAGGGCGCCTTCCCATTGAGTCACATTTGCCTGTATTTTTCGCTGAGTCCACTTGATTTAACTGCTAAGCCAACCCATTGAAACAATGGACTGTGTTCATATGAAACTGTTTCCTTGTAAAAGAGCAGAGTGGCGCAGCGGAAGCGTGCTGGGCCCATAACCCAGAGGTCGATGGATCGAAACCATCCTCTGCTAAAGGAATCCTTTATCAACTCCCATGTTATCTGTTACGTTCCCCTTGTCCTTGCCTTCTAAACATTAACTCATCTCCTGCTGAAAGTGACTTGCTTTTGAAGTTGAAAATGTGACAGAATTGACCCAAGAGCTGAAGCCCTGAACTTGGCTGATATTTTTGTGGGCTTTGATCTTGAGTAAAGCTCTATAGTCCCACAGGATATGTGTTTGAAGTTTCTAATGTTCTTCCATGTGTGTCTTCGTTAAGATTGTCCAATTGTCGCCAAAGTGTCATTTACATCTAACCCCCTCCGGTTTGTTTGGGTAAAATCTAGTTCCCAACGGTAGTGTGGCCGAGTGGTCAAAGGCGCTGGATTAAGGCTCCAGTCTCTCACGAGGCGTGGGTTCAAATCCCACCACTGCCAATAGACTGTCAGTTGAATGTATTGGCTACGTGCAGCTTATCTACTAGTTGTAGAAAACTGCAACAGCCAGCTGAGCTTTGTAGCATATGGGGTGTACAGGAGGTAATTTTCTTTTTCTCCTGTCTGGTTTTCAAACGAGGTAAGAGTTAAGATGTGCACCTTCAGATTGGGGCACATAACTTCACATTTACCAATAACTTCCTCCTTGTCCAGTCGATTCAACTGCTGATAAAACCTATTAAAACCAAAGACTATGTCCGTATGAAATTATTTCAATAAACAAGAGCAGAGTGGCGCAGCGGAAGCGTGCTGGGCCCATAACCCAGAGGTCGATGGATCGAAACCATCCTCTGCTAAAGGAAACCTTTTTATACTGCTATGTCTCCCTTTCCTTCTGAACATGAACTCACCTACTGCTGAAAGTGACTTGCTTTGGCTTTTGAAGTTGATAATATGACAGAATCGACCCAAGAGCTAAAGCCATGAACTTGGCTGATAGTTTAGTGGTCTTTTGATCTTGAGTCAAGCTCTATACTCCCACAGGGTATGTGTTTGAAGTTTCGAATGTTCTTCCATGTGTTTCTTCGATTTGATTGTCCAATTGTCGTCAAAGTGGACTTTTCATTCAAACGACTCAGAATTGTTTGGGTAAAATCACGTTTAATGGTAGTGTGGCCGAGTGGTCTAAGGCGCTGGATTTAGGCTCCAGTCTCTCAGGAGGCGTGGGTTCAAATCCCACCACTGCCAATCGACTGCTATTTGCATGTATGTGTTGGCTACTTGTAGTACTTTCTACTGTAAGATCTGTTGTTGTTGAAAACTGCAAGAGCCAGCTGAGCTTCGTAGCATGTGCAATGTCCATACAGGAGGTGATTTTCTATTCCTTCAGTCTGGTTTTCAAACAAGGTAACACAGGGCGCCTTCCCATTGAGTCACATTTGCCTGTATTTTTCGCTGAGTCCACTTGATTTAACTGCTAAGCCAACCCATTGAAACAATGGACTGTGTTCATATGAAACTGTTTCCTTGTAAAAGAGCAGAGTGGCGCAGCGGAAGCGTGCTGGGCCCATAACCCAGAGGTCGATGGATCGAAACCATCCTCTGCTAAAGGAATCCTTTATCAACTCCCATGTTATCTGTTACGTTCCCCTTGTCCTTGCCTTCTAAACATTAACTCATCTCCTGCTGAAAGTGACTTGCTTTTGAAGTTGAAAATGTGACAGAATTGACCCAAGAGCTGAAGCCCTGAACTTGGCTGATATTTTTGTGGGCTTTGATCTTGAGTAAAGCTCTATAGTCCCACAGGATATGTGTTTGAAGTTTCTAATGTTCTTCCATGTGTGTCTTCGTTAAGATTGTCCAATTGTCGCCAAAGTGTCATTTACATCTAACCCCCTCCGGTTTGTTTGGGTAAAATCTAGTTCCCAACGGTAGTGTGGCCGAGTGGTCAAAGGCGCTGGATTAAGGCTCCAGTCTCTCACGAGGCGTGGGTTCAAATCCCACCACTGCCAATAGACTGTCAGTTGAATGTATTGGCTACGTGCAGCTTATCTACTAGTTGTAGAAAACTGCAACAGCCAGCTGAGCTTTGTAGCATATGGGGTGTACAGGAGGTAATTTTCTTTTTCTCCTGTCTGGTTTTCAAACGAGGTAAGAGTTAAGATGTGCACCTTCAGATTGGGGCACATAACTTCACATTTACCAATAACTTCCTCCTTGTCCAGTCGATTCAACTGCTGATAAAACCTATTAAAACCAAAGACTATGTCCGTATGAAATTATTTCAATAAACAAGAGCAGAGTGGCGCAGCGGAAGCGTGCTGGGCCCATAACCCAGAGGTCGATGGATCGAAACCATCCTCTGCTAAAGGAATCCTTTATCAACTCCCATGTTATCTGTTATGTTCCCCTTGTCCTTGCCTTCTAAACATTAACTCATCTCCTGCTGAAAGTGACTTGCTTTTGAAGTTGAAAATGTGACAGAATTGACCCAAGAGCTGAAGCCCTGAACTTGGCTGATATTTTTGTGGGCTTTGATCTCGAGTAAAGCTCTATACTCCCACAGGATATGTGTTTGAAGTTTCTAATGTTCTTCCATGTGTGTCTTCGTTAAGATTGTCCAATTGTCGCCAAAGTGTCATTTACATCTAACCCCCTCCGGTTTGTTTTGGTAAAATCTAGTTCCCAACGGTAGTGTGGCCGAGTGGTCAAAGGCGCTGGATTAAGGCTCCAGTCTGTCAGGAGGCGTGGGTTCAAATCCCACCACTGCCAATAGACTGTCAGTTGAATGTATTGGCTACGTGCAGCTTATCTACTATAAGAGGATCTCTTGTTGTTCAAAACTGCAACAGCCACCTGAGCTTTGTAGCATATGGGATATCACATGAGGTGTACAGGAGGTAATTTTCTTTTTCTCCTGTCTGGTTTTCAAACAAGGTAAGAGTTAAGATGTGCACCTTCAGATTGGGGCACATAACTTCACATTTACCAATAACTTCCTCCTTGTCCAGTCGATTCAACTGCTGATAAAACCTATTAAAACCAAAGACTATGTTCGTTTGAAATTATTTCAATAAACAAGAGCAGAGTGGCGCAGCGGAAGCGTGCTGGGCCCATAACCCAGAGGTCGATGGATCGAAACCATCCTCTGCTAAAGGAATCCTTTTTACACTGCTATGTCTCCCTTTCCTTCTGAACATGAACTCACCTACTGCTGAAAGTGACTTGCTTTGGCTTTTGAAGTTGATAATATGACAGAATTGACCCAAGAGCTAAAGCCCTGAACTTGGCTGATAGATTAGTGGTCTTTTGATCTTGAGTCAAGCTCTATACTCCCAGAGGGTATGTGTTTGAAGTTTCTAATGTTCTTCCATGTGTGTCTTCGTTAAGATTGTCCAATTGTCGCCAAAGTGTCATTTACATCTAACCCCCTCCGGTTTGTTTGGGTAAAATCTGTTTCCCAACGGTAGTGTGGCCGAGTGGTCAAAGGCGCTGGATTAAGGCTCTAGTCTCTCAGGAGGCGTGGGTTCAAATCGCACCACTGCCAATAGACTGTCAGTTGAATGTATTGGCTACGTGCAGCTTATCTACTATAAGAGGATCTCTTGTTGTTCAAAACTGCAACAGCCACCTGAGCTTTGTAGCATATGGGATATCACATGAGGTGTACAGAAGGTAATTTTCTTTTTCTCCTGTCTGGTTTTCAAACAAGGTAAGAGTTAAGATGTGCACCTTCAGATTGGGGCACATAACTTCACATTTACCAATAACTTCCTCCTTGTCCAGTCGATTCAACTGCTGATAAAACCTATTAAAACCAAAGACTATGTTCGTATGAAATTATTTCAATAAACAAGACTAGAGTGGCGCAGCGGAAGCTTGCTGGGCCCATAACCCAGAGGTCGATGGATCGAAACCATCCTCTGCTAAAGGAATCCTTTTTATACTGCTATGTCTCCCTTTCCTTCTGAACATGAACTCACCTACTGCTGAAAGTGACTTGCTTTGGCTTTTGAAGTTGATAATATGACAGAATTGACCCAAGAGCTAAAGCCCTGAACTTGGCTGATAGTTTAGTGGTCTTTTGATCTTGAGTCAAGCTCTATACTCCCAGAGGGTATGTGTTTGAAGTTTCTAATGTTCTTCCATGTGTGTCTTCGTTAAGATTGTCCAATTGTCGCCAAAGTGTCATTTACATCTAACCCCCTCCGGTTTGTTTGGGTAAAATCTGTTTCCCAACGGTAGTGTGGCCGAGTGGTCAAAGGCGCTGGATTAAGGCTCCAGTCTCTCAGGAGGCGTGGGTTCAAATCCCACCACTGCCAATAGACTGTCAGTTGAATGTATTGGCAACGTGCAGCTTATCTACTATAAGAGGATCTCTTGTTGTTCAAAACTGCAACAGCCACCTGAGCTTTGTAGCATATGGGATATCACAGGAGGTAATTTTCTTTTTCTCCTGTCTGGTTTTCAAACAAGGTAAGAGTTAAGATGTGCACCTTCAGATTGGGGCACATAACTTCACATTTACCAATAACTTCCTCCTTGTCCAGTCGATTCAACTGCTGATAAAACCTATTAAAACCAAAGACTATGTTCGTATGAAATTATTTCAATAAACAAGAGCAGAGTAGCGCAGCGGAAGCGTGCTGGGCCCATAACCCAGAGGTCGATGGATCGAAACCATCCTCTGCTAAAGGAATCCTTTTTATACTGCTATGTCTCCCTTTCCTTCTGAACATGAACTCACCTACTGCTGAAAGTGACTTGCTTTGGCTTTTGAAGTTGATAATATGACAGAATTGACCCAAGAGCTAAATCCCTGAACTTGGCTGATAGTTTAGTGGTCTTTTGATCTTGAGTCAAGCTCTATACTCCCAGAGGGTATGTGTTTGAAGTTTCGAATGTTCTTCCATGTGTTTCTTCGATTTGATTGTCCAATTGTCGTCAAAGTGGACTTTTCATTCAGACGACTCAGAATTGTTTGGGTAAAATCAAATTTAATTGTAGTGTGGCCGAGTGGTCTAAGGCGCTGGATTTAGGCTCCAGTCTCTCAGGAGGCGTGGGTTCAAATCCCACCACTGCCAATCGACTGCTATTTGCATGTATGTGTTGGCTACTTGTAGTACTTTCTACTGTAAGATCTGTTGTTGTTGAAAACTGCAAGAGCCAGCTGAGCTTCGTAGCATGTGCAATGTCCATACAGGAGGTGATTTTCTATTCCTTCAGTCTGGTTTTCAAACAAGGTAACACAGGGCGCCTTCCCATTGAGTCACATTTGCCTGTATTTTTCGCTGAGTCCACTTGATTTAACTGCTAAGCCAACCCATTGAAACAATGGACTGTGTTCATATGAAACTGTTTCATTGTAAAAGAGCAGAGTGGCGCAGCGGAAGCGTGCTGGGCCCATAACCCAGAGGTCGATGGATCGAAACCATCTTCTGCTAAAGGAATCCTTTATCAACTCCCATGTTATCTGTTATGTTCCCCTTGTCCTTGCCTTCTAAACATTAACTCATCTCCTGCTGAAAGTGACTTGCTTTTGAAGTTGAAAATGTGACAGAATTGACCCAAGAGCTGAAGCCCTGAACTTGGCTGACATTTTTGTGGTCTTTGATCTCGAGTAAAGCTCTATACTCCCACAGGATATGTGTTTGAAGTTTCTAATGTTCTTCCATCTGTGTCTTCGTTAAGATTGTCCAATTGTCGCCAAAGTGTCATTTACATCTAACCCCCTCCGGTTTGTTTGGGTAAAATCTAGTTGCCAACGGTAGTGTGGCCGAGTGGTCAAAGGCGCTGGATTAAGGCTCCAGTCTCTCAGGAGGCGTGGGTTCAAATCCCACCACTGCCAATAGACTGTCAGTTGAATGTATTGGCTACGTGCAGCTTATCTACTAGTTGTAGAAAACTGCAACAGCCAGCTGAGCTTTGTAGCATATGGGGTGTACAGGAGGTAATTTTCTTTTTCTCCTGTCTGGTTTTCAAACGAGGTAAGAGTTAAGATGTGCACCTTCAGATTGGGGCACATAACTTCACATTTACCAATAACTTCCTCCTTGTCCAGTCGATTCAACTGCTGATAAAACCTATTAAAACCAAAGACTATGTCCGTATGAAATTATTTCAATAAACAAGAGCAGAGTGGCGCAGCGGAAGTGTGCTGGGCCCATAACCCAGAGGTCGATGGATCGAAACCATCCTCTGCTAAAGGAATCCTTTATCAACTCCCATGTTATCTGTTATGTTCCCCTTGTCCTTGCCTTCTAAACATTAACTCATCTCCTGCTGAAAGTGACTTGCTTTTGAAGTTGAAAATGTGACAGAATTGACCCAAGAGCTGAAGCCCTGAACTTGGCTGATATTTTTGTGGGCTTTGATCTCGAGTAAAGCTCTATACTCCCACAGGATATGTGTTTGAAGTTTCTAATGTTCTTCCATGTGTGTCTTCGTTAAGATTGTCCAATTGTCGCCAAAGTGTCATTTACATCTAACCCCCTCCGGTTTGTTTTGGTAAAATCTAGTTCCCAACGGTAGTGTGGCCGAGTGGTCAAAGGCGCTGGATTAAGGCTCCAGTCTGTCAGGAGGCGTGGGTTCAAATCCCACCACTGCCAATAGACTGTCAGTTGAATGTATTGGCTACGTGCAGCTTATCTACTATAAGAGGATCTCTTGTTGTTCAAAACTGCAACAGCCACCTGAGCTTTGTAGCATATGGGATATCACATGAGGTGTACAGGAGGTAATTTTCTTTTTCTCCTGTCTGGTTTTCAAACAAGGTAAGAGTTAAGATGTGCACCTTCAGATTGGGGCACATAACTTCACATTTACCAATAACTTCCTCCTTGTCCAGTCGATTCAACTGCTGATAAAACCTATTAAAACCAAAGACTATGTTCGTTTGAAATTATTTCAATAAACAAGAGCAGAGTGGCGCAGCGGAAGCGTGCTGGGCCCATAACCCAGAGGTCGATGGATCGAAACCATCCTCTGCTAAAGGAATCCTTTTTACACTGCTATGTCTCCCTTTCCTTCTGAACATGAACTCACCTACTGCTGAAAGTGACTTGCTTTGGCTTTTGAAGTTGATAATATGACAGAATTGACCCAAGAGCTAAAGCCCTGAACTTGGCTGATAGATTAGTGGTCTTTTGATCTTGAGTCAAGCTCTATACTCCCAGAGGGTATGTGTTTGAAGTTTCTAATGTTCTTCCATGTGTGTCTTCGTTAAGATTGTCCAATTGTCGCCAAAGTGTCATTTACATCTAACCCCCTCCGGTTTGTTTGGGTAAAATCTGTTTCCCAACGGTAGTGTGGCCGAGTGGTCAAAGGCGCTGGATTAAGGCTCTAGTCTCTCAGGAGGCGTGGGTTCAAATCGCACCACTGCCAATAGACTGTCAGTTGAATGTATTGGCTACGTGCAGCTTATCTACTATAAGAGGATCTCTTGTTGTTCAAAACTGCAACAGCCACCTGAGCTTTGTAGCATATGGGATATCACATGAGGTGTACAGAAGGTAATTTTCTTTTTCTCCTGTCTGGTTTTCAAACAAGGTAAGAGTTAAGATGTGCACCTTCAGATTGGGGCACATAACTTCACATTTACCAATAACTTCCTCCTTGTCCAGTCGATTCAACTGCTGATAAAACCTATTAAAACCAAAGACTATGTTCGTATGAAATTATTTCAATAAACAAGACTAGAGTGGCGCAGCGGAAGCTTGCTGGGCCCATAACCCAGAGGTCGATGGATCGAAACCATCCTCTGCTAAAGGAATCCTTTTTATACTGCTATGTCTCCCTTTCCTTCTGAACATGAACTCACCTACTGCTGAAAGTGACTTGCTTTGGCTTTTGAAGTTGATAATATGACAGAATTGACCCAAGAGCTAAAGCCATGAACTTGGCTGATAGTTTAGTGGTCTTTTGATCTTGAGTCAAGCTCTATACTCCCACAGGGTATGTGTTTGAAGTTTCGAATGTTCTTCCATGTGTTTCTTCGATTTGATTGTCCAATTGTCGTCAAAGTGGACTTTTCATTCAAACGACTCAGAATTGTTTGGGTAAAATCACGTTTAATGGTAGTGTGGCCGAGTGGTCTAAGGCGCTGGATTTAGGCTCCAGTCTCTCAGGAGGCGTGGGTTAAAATCCCACCACTGCCAATCGACTGCTATTTGCATGTATGTGTTGGCTACTTGTAGTACTTTCTACTGTAAGATCTGTTGTTGTTGAAAACTGCAAGAGCCAGCTGAGCTTCGTAGCATGTTCAATGTCCATACAGGAGGTGATTTTCTATTCCTTCAGTCTGGTTTTCAAACAAGGTAACACAGGGCGCCTTCCCATTGAGTCACATTTGCCTGTATTTTTCGCTGAGTCCACTTGATTTAACTGCTAAGCCAACCCATTGAAACAATGGACTGTGTTCATATGAAACTGTTTCCTTGTAAAAGAGCAGAGTGGCGCAGCGGAAGCGTGCTGGGCCCATAACCCAGAGGTCGATGGATCGAAACCATCCTCTGCTAAACGAATCCTTTATCAACTCCCATGTTATCTGTTATGTTTCCCTTGTCCTTGCCTTCTAAACATTAACTCATATCCTGCTGAAAGTGACTTGCTTTTGAAGTTGAAAATGTGACAGAATTGACCCAAGAGCTGAAGCCCTGAACTTGGCTGATATTTTTGTGGTCTTTGATCTCGAGTAAAGCTCTATACTCCCACAGGATATGTGTTTGAAGTTTGTAATGTTCTTCCATGTGTGTCTTCGTTAAGATTGTCCAATTGTCGCCAAAGTGTCATTTACATCTAACCCCCTCCGGTTTGTTTGGGTAAAATCTGTTTCCCAACGGTAGTGTGACCGAGTGGTCAAAGGCACTGGATTAAGGCTCCAGTCTCTCAGGAGGCGTGGGTTCAAATCCCACCACTGCCAATAGACTGTCAGTTGAATGTATTGGCTACGTGCAGCTTATCTACTATAAGAGGATCTCTTGTTGTTCAAAACTGCAACAGCCACCTGAGCTTTGTAGCATATGGGATATCACATGAGGTGTACAGGAGGTAATTTTCTTTTTCTCCTGTCTGGTTTTCAAACAAGGTAAGAGTTAAGATGTGCACCTTCAGATTGGGGCACATAACTTCACATTTACCAATAACTTCCTCCTTGTCCAGTCGATTCAACTGCTGATAAAACCTATTAAAACCAAAGACTATGTTCGTTTGAAATTATTTCAATAAACAAGAGCAGAGTGGCGCAGCGGAAGCGTGCTGGGCCCATAACCCAGAGGTCGATGGATCGAAACCATCCTCTGCTAAAGGAATCCTTTTTACACTGCTATGTCTCCCTTTCCTTCTGAACATGAACTCACCTACTGCTGAAAGTGACTTGCTTTGGCTTTTGAAGTTGATAATATGACAGAATTGACCCAAGAGCTAAAGCCCTGAACTTGGCTGATAGTTTAGTGGTCTTTTGATCTTGAGTCAAGCTCTATACTCCCAGAGGGTATGTGTTTGAAGTTTCTAATGTTCTTCCATGTGTGTCTTCGTTAAGATTGTCCAATTGTCGCCAAAGTGTCATTTACATCTAACCCCCTCCGGTTTGTTTGGGTAAAATCTGTTTCCCAACGGTAGTGTGGCCGAGTGGTCAAAGGCGCTGGATTAAGGCTCCAGTCTCTCAGGAGGCGTGGGTTCAAATCCCACCACTGCCAATAGACTGTCAGTTGAATGTATTGGCAACGTGCAGCTTATCTACTATAAGAGGATCTCTTGTTGTTCAAAACTGCAACAGCCACCTGAGCTTTGTAGCATATGGGATATCACAGGAGGTAATTTTCTTTTTCTCCTGTCTGGTTTTCAAACAAGGTAAGAGTTAAGATGTGCACCTTCAGATTGGGGCACATAACTTCACATTTACCAATAACTTCCTCCTTGTCCAGTCGATTCAACTGCTGATAAAACCTATTAAAACCAAAGACTATGTTCGTATGAAATTATTTCAATAAACAAGAGCAGAGTAGCGCAGCGGAAGCGTGCTGGGCCCATAACCCAGAGGTCGATGGATCGAAACCATCCTCTGCTAAAGGAATCCTTTTTATACTGCTATGTCTCCCTTTCCTTCTGAACATGAACTCACCTACTGCTGAAAGTGACTTGCTTTGGCTTTTGAAGTTGATAATATGACAGAATTGACCCAAGAGCTAAATCCCTGAACTTGGCTGATAGTTTAGTGGTCTTTTGATCTTGAGTCAAGCTCTATACTCCCAGAGGGTATGTGTTTGAAGTTTCGAATGTTCTTCCATGTGTTTCTTCGATTTGATTGTCCAATTGTCGTCAAAGTGGACTTTTCATTCAGACGACTCAGAATTGTTTGGGTAAAATCAAATTTAATTGTAGTGTGGCCGAGT
This sequence comes from Pleuronectes platessa, assembly GCF_947347685.1. NCBI lineage: Eukaryota > Metazoa > Chordata > Actinopteri > Pleuronectiformes > Pleuronectidae > Pleuronectes > Pleuronectes platessa. Next base: position 7,425,662 of record NC_070633.1, read on the forward strand.
GGTCTAAGGCGCTGGATTTAGGCTCCAGTCTCTCAGGAGGCGTGGGTTCAAATCCCACCACTGCCAATCGACTGCTATTTGCATGTATGTGTTGGCTACTTGTAGTACTTTCTACTGTAAGATCTGTTGTTGTTGAAAACTGCAAGAGCCAGCTGAGCTTCGTAGCATGTGCAATGTCCATACAGGAGGTGATTTTCTATTCCTTCAGTCTGGTTTTCAAACAAGGTAACACAGGGCGCCTTCCCATTGAGTCACATTTGCCTGTATTTTTCGCTGAGTCCACTTGATTTAACTGCTAAGCCAACCCATTGAAACAATGGACTGTGTTCATATGAAACTGTTTCATTGTAAAAGAGCAGAGTGGCGCAGCGGAAGCGTGCTGGGCCCATAACCCAGAGGTCGATGGATCGAAACCATCTTCTGCTAAAGGAATCCTTTATCAACTCCCATGTTATCTGTTATGTTCCCCTTGTCCTTGCCTTCTAAACATTAACTCATCTCCTGCTGAAAGTGACTTGCTTTTGAAGTTGAAAATGTGACAGAATTGACCCAAGAGCTGAAGCCCTGAACTTGGCTGACATTTTTGTGGTCTTTGATCTCGAGTAAAGCTCTATACTCCCACAGGATATGTGTTTGAAGTTTCTAATGTTCTTCCATCTGTGTCTTCGTTAAGATTGTCCAATTGTCGCCAAAGTGTCATTTACATCTAACCCCCTCCGGTTTGTTTGGGTAAAATCTAGTTCCCAACGGTAGTGTGGCCGAGTGGTCAAAGGCGCTGGATTAAGGCTCCAGTCTCTCACGAGGCGTGGGTTCAAATCCCACCACTGCCAATAGACTGTCAGTTGAATGTATTGGCTACGTGCAGCTTATCTACTAGTTGTAGAAAACTGCAACAGCCAGCTGAGCTTTGTAGCATATGGGGTGTACAGGAGGTAATTTTCTTTTTCTCCTGTCTGGTTTTCAAACGAGGTAAGAGTTAAGATGTGCACCTTCAGATTGGGGCACATAACTTCACATTTACCAATAACTTCCTCCTTGTCCAGTCGATTCAACTGCTGATAAAACCTATTAAAACCAAAGACTATGTCCGTATGAAATTATTTCAATAAACAAGAGCAGAGTGGCGCAGCGGAAGCGTGCTGGGCCCATAACCCAGAGGTCGATGGATCGAAACCATCCTCTGCTAAAGGAATCCTTTATCAACTCCCATGTTATCTGTTATGTTCCCCTTGTCCTTGCCTTCTAAACATTAACTCATCTCCTGCTGAAAGTGACTTGCTTTTGAAGTTGAAAATGTGACAGAATTGACCCAAGAGCTGAAGCCCTGAACTTGGCTGATATTTTTGTGGGCTTTGATCTCGAGTAAAGCTCTATACTCCCACAGGATATGTGTTTGAAGTTTCTAATGTTCTTCCATGTGTGTCTTCGTTAAGATTGTCCAATTGTCGCCAAAGTGTCATTTACATCTAACCCCCTCCGGTTTGTTTTGGTAAAATCTAGTTCCCAACGGTAGTGTGGCCGAGTGGTCAAAGGCGCTGGATTAAGGCTCCAGTCTGTCAGGAGGCGTGGGTTCAAATCCCACCACTGCCAATAGACTGTCAGTTGAATGTATTGGCTACGTGCAGCTTATCTACTATAAGAGGATCTCTTGTTGTTCAAAACTGCAACAGCCACCTGAGCTTTGTAGCATATGGGATATCACATGAGGTGTACAGGAGGTAATTTTCTTTTTCTCCTGTCTGGTTTTCAAACAAGGTAAGAGTTAAGATGTGCACCTTCAGATTGGGGCACATAACTTCACATTTACCAATAACTTCCTCCTTGTCCAGTCGATTCAACTGCTGATAAAACCTATTAAAACCAAAGACTATGTTCGTTTGAAATTATTTCAATAAACAAGAGCAGAGTGGCGCAGCGGAAGCGTGCTGGGCCCATAACCCAGAGGTCGATGGATCGAAACCATCCTCTGCTAAAGGAATCCTTTTTACACTGCTATGTCTCCCTTTCCTTCTGAACATGAACTCACCTACTGCTGAAAGTGACTTGCTTTGGCTTTTGAAGTTGATAATATGACAGAATTGACCCAAGAGCTAAAGCCCTGAACTTGGCTGATAGATTAGTGGTCTTTTGATCTTGAGTCAAGCTCTATACTCCCAGAGGGTATGTGTTTGAAGTTTCTAATGTTCTTCCATGTGTGTCTTCGTTAAGATTGTCCAATTGTCGCCAAAGTGTCATTTACATCTAACCCCCTCCGGTTTGTTTGGGTAAAATCTGTTTCCCAACGGTAGTGTGGCCGAGTGGTCAAAGGCGCTGGATTAAGGCTCTAGTCTCTCAGGAGGCGTGGGTTCAAATCGCACCACTGCCAATAGACTGTCAGTTGAATGTATTGGCTACGTGCAGCTTATCTACTATAAGAGGATCTCTTGTTGTTCAAAACTGCAACAGCCACCTGAGCTTTGTAGCATATGGGATATCACATGAGGTGTACAGAAGGTAATTTTCTTTTTCTCCTGTCTGGTTTTCAAACAAGGTAAGAGTTAAGATGTGCACCTTCAGATTGGGGCACATAACTTCACATTTACCAATAACTTCCTCCTTGTCCAGTCGATTCAACTGCTGATAAAACCTATTAAAACCAAAGACTATGTTCGTATGAAATTATTTCAATAAACAAGACTAGAGTGGCGCAGCGGAAGCTTGCTGGGCCCATAACCCAGAGGTCGATGGATCGAAACCATCCTCTGCTAAAGGAATCCTTTTTATACTGCTATGTCTCCCTTTCCTTCTGAACATGAACTCACCTACTGCTGAAAGTGACTTGCTTTGGCTTTTGAAGTTGATAATATGACAGAATTGACCCAAGAGCTAAAGCCCTGAACTTGGCTGATAGTTTAGTGGTCTTTTGATCTTGAGTCAAGCTCTATACTCCCAGAGGGTATGTGTTTGAAGTTTCTAATGTTCTTCCATGTGTGTCTTCGTTAAGATTGTCCAATTGTCGCCAAAGTGTCATTTACATCTAACCCCCTCCGGTTTGTTTGGGTAAAATCTGTTTCCCAACGGTAGTGTGGCCGAGTGGTCAAAGGCGCTGGATTAAGGCTCCAGTCTCTCAGGAGGCGTGGGTTCAAATCCCACCACTGCCAATAGACTGTCAGTTGAATGTATTGGCAACGTGCAGCTTATCTACTATAAGAGGATCTCTTGTTGTTCAAAACTGCAACAGCCACCTGAGCTTTGTAGCATATGGGATATCACAGGAGGTAATTTTCTTTTTCTCCTGTCTGGTTTTCAAACAAGGTAAGAGTTAAGATGTGCACCTTCAGATTGGGGCACATAACTTCACATTTACCAATAACTTCCTCCTTGTCCAGTCGATTCAACTGCTGATAAAACCTATTAAAACCAAAGACTATGTTCGTATGAAATTATTTCAATAAACAAGAGCAGAGTAGCGCAGCGGAAGCGTGCTGGGCCCATAACCCAGAGGTCGATGGATCGAAACCATCCTCTGCTAAAGGAATCCTTTTTATACTGCTATGTCTCCCTTTCCTTCTGAACATGAACTCACCTACTGCTGAAAGTGACTTGCTTTGGCTTTTGAAGTTGATAATATGACAGAATTGACCCAAGAGCTAAATCCCTGAACTTGGCTGATAGTTTAGTGGTCTTTTGATCTTGAGTCAAGCTCTATACTCCCAGAGGGTATGTGTTTGAAGTTTCGAATGTTCTTCCATGTGTTTCTTCGATTTGATTGTCCAATTGTCGTCAAAGTGGACTTTTCATTCAGACGACTCAGAATTGTTTGGGTAAAATCAAATTTAATTGTAGTGTGGCCGAGTGGTCTAAGGCGCTGGATTTAGGCTCCAGTCTCTCAGGAGGCGTGGGTTCAAATCCCACCACTGCCAATCGACTGCTATTTGCATGTATGTGTTGGCTACTTGTAGTACTTTCTACTGTAAGATCTGTTGTTGTTGAAAACTGCAAGAGCCAGCTGAGCTTCGTAGCATGTGCAATGTCCATACAGGAGGTGATTTTCTATTCCTTCAGTCTGGTTTTCAAACAAGGTAACACAGGGCGCCTTCCCATTGAGTCACATTTGCCTGTATTTTTCGCTGAGTCCACTTGATTTAACTGCTAAGCCAACCCATTGAAACAATGGACTGTGTTCATATGAAACTGTTTCATTGTAAAAGAGCAGAGTGGCGCAGCGGAAGCGTGCTGGGCCCATAACCCAGAGGTCGATGGATCGAAACCATCTTCTGCTAAAGGAATCCTTTATCAACTCCCATGTTATCTGTTATGTTCCCCTTGTCCTTGCCTTCTAAACATTAACTCATCTCCTGCTGAAAGTGACTTGCTTTTGAAGTTGAAAATGTGACAGAATTGACCCAAGAGCTGAAGCCCTGAACTTGGCTGACATTTTTGTGGTCTTTGATCTCGAGTAAAGCTCTATACTCCCACAGGATATGTGTTTGAAGTTTCTAATGTTCTTCCATCTGTGTCTTCGTTAAGATTGTCCAATTGTCGCCAAAGTGTCATTTACATCTAACCCCCTCCGGTTTGTTTGGGTAAAATCTAGTTGCCAACGGTAGTGTGGCCGAGTGGTCAAAGGCGCTGGATTAAGGCTCCAGTCTCTCAGGAGGCGTGGGTTCAAATCCCACCACTGCCAATAGACTGTCAGTTGAATGTATTGGCTACGTGCAGCTTATCTACTAGTTGTAGAAAACTGCAACAGCCAGCTGAGCTTTGTAGCATATGGGGTGTACAGGAGGTAATTTTCTTTTTCTCCTGTCTGGTTTTCAAACGAGGTAAGAGTTAAGATGTGCACCTTCAGATTGGGGCACATAACTTCACATTTACCAATAACTTCCTCCTTGTCCAGTCGATTCAACTGCTGATAAAACCTATTAAAACCAAAGACTATGTCCGTATGAAATTATTTCAATAAACAAGAGCAGAGTGGCGCAGCGGAAGTGTGCTGGGCCCATAACCCAGAGGTCGATGGATCGAAACCATCCTCTGCTAAAGGAATCCTTTATCAACTCCCATGTTATCTGTTATGTTCCCCTTGTCCTTGCCTTCTAAACATTAACTCATCTCCTGCTGAAAGTGACTTGCTTTTGAAGTTGAAAATGTGACAGAATTGACCCAAGAGCTGAAGCCCTGAACTTGGCTGATATTTTTGTGGGCTTTGATCTCGAGTAAAGCTCTATACTCCCACAGGATATGTGTTTGAAGTTTCTAATGTTCTTCCATGTGTGTCTTCGTTAAGATTGTCCAATTGTCGCCAAAGTGTCATTTACATCTAACCCCCTCCGGTTTGTTTTGGTAAAATCTAGTTCCCAACGGTAGTGTGGCCGAGTGGTCAAAGGCGCTGGATTAAGGCTCCAGTCTGTCAGGAGGCGTGGGTTCAAATCCCACCACTGCCAATAGACTGTCAGTTGAATGTATTGGCTACGTGCAGCTTATCTACTATAAGAGGATCTCTTGTTGTTCAAAACTGCAACAGCCACCTGAGCTTTGTAGCATATGGGATATCACATGAGGTGTACAGGAGGTAATTTTCTTTTTCTCCTGTCTGGTTTTCAAACAAGGTAAGAGTTAAGATGTGCACCTTCAGATTGGGGCACATAACTTCACATTTACCAATAACTTCCTCCTTGTCCAGTCGATTCAACTGCTGATAAAACCTATTAAAACCAAAGACTATGTTCGTTTGAAATTATTTCAATAAACAAGAGCAGAGTGGCGCAGCGGAAGCGTGCTGGGCCCATAACCCAGAGGTCGATGGATCGAAACCATCCTCTGCTAAAGGAATCCTTTTTACACTGCTATGTCTCCCTTTCCTTCTGAACATGAACTCACCTACTGCTGAAAGTGACTTGCTTTGGCTTTTGAAGTTGATAATATGACAGAATTGACCCAAGAGCTAAAGCCCTGAACTTGGCTGATAGATTAGTGGTCTTTTGATCTTGAGTCAAGCTCTATACTCCCAGAGGGTATGTGTTTGAAGTTTCTAATGTTCTTCCATGTGTGTCTTCGTTAAGATTGTCCAATTGTCGCCAAAGTGTCATTTACATCTAACCCCCTCCGGTTTGTTTGGGTAAAATCTGTTTCCCAACGGTAGTGTGGCCGAGTGGTCAAAGGCGCTGGATTAAGGCTCTAGTCTCTCAGGAGGCGTGGGTTCAAATCGCACCACTGCCAATAGACTGTCAGTTGAATGTATTGGCTACGTGCAGCTTATCTACTATAAGAGGATCTCTTGTTGTTCAAAACTGCAACAGCCACCTGAGCTTTGTAGCATATGGGATATCACATGAGGTGTACAGAAGGTAATTTTCTTTTTCTCCTGTCTGGTTTTCAAACAAGGTAAGAGTTAAGATGTGCACCTTCAGATTGGGGCACATAACTTCACATTTACCAATAACTTCCTCCTTGTCCAGTCGATTCAACTGCTGATAAAACCTATTAAAACCAAAGACTATGTTCGTATGAAATTATTTCAATAAACAAGACTAGAGTGGCGCAGCGGAAGCTTGCTGGGCCCATAACCCAGAGGTCGATGGATCGAAACCATCCTCTGCTAAAGGAATCCTTTTTATACTGCTATGTCTCCCTTTCCTTCTGAACATGAACTCACCTACTGCTGAAAGTGACTTGCTTTGGCTTTTGAAGTTGATAATATGACAGAATTGACCCAAGAGCTAAAGCCATGAACTTGGCTGATAGTTTAGTGGTCTTTTGATCTTGAGTCAAGCTCTATACTCCCACAGGGTATGTGTTTGAAGTTTCGAATGTTCTTCCATGTGTTTCTTCGATTTGATTGTCCAATTGTCGTCAAAGTGGACTTTTCATTCAAACGACTCAGAATTGTTTGGGTAAAATCACGTTTAATGGTAGTGTGGCCGAGTGGTCTAAGGCGCTGGATTTAGGCTCCAGTCTCTCAGGAGGCGTGGGTTAAAATCCCACCACTGCCAATCGACTGCTATTTGCATGTATGTGTTGGCTACTTGTAGTACTTTCTACTGTAAGATCTGTTGTTGTTGAAAACTGCAAGAGCCAGCTGAGCTTCGTAGCATGTTCAATGTCCATACAGGAGGTGATTTTCTATTCCTTCAGTCTGGTTTTCAAACAAGGTAACACAGGGCGCCTTCCCATTGAGTCACATTTGCCTGTATTTTTCGCTGAGTCCACTTGATTTAACTGCTAAGCCAACCCATTGAAACAATGGACTGTGTTCATATGAAACTGTTTCCTTGTAAAAGAGCAGAGTGGCGCAGCGGAAGCGTGCTGGGCCCATAACCCAGAGGTCGATGGATCGAAACCATCCTCTGCTAAACGAATCCTTTATCAACTCCCATGTTATCTGTTATGTTTCCCTTGTCCTTGCCTTCTAAACATTAACTCATATCCTGCTGAAAGTGACTTGCTTTTGAAGTTGAAAATGTGACAGAATTGACCCAAGAGCTGAAGCCCTGAACTTGGCTGATATTTTTGTGGTCTTTGATCTCGAGTAAAGCTCTATACTCCCACAGGATATGTGTTTGAAGTTTGTAATGTTCTTCCATGTGTGTCTTCGTTAAGATTGTCCAATTGTCGCCAAAGTGTCATTTACATCTAACCCCCTCCGGTTTGTTTGGGTAAAATCTGTTTCCCAACGGTAGTGTGACCGAGTGGTCAAAGGCACTGGATTAAGGCTCCAGTCTCTCAGGAGGCGTGGGTTCAAATCCCACCACTGCCAATAGACTGTCAGTTGAATGTATTGGCTACGTGCAGCTTATCTACTATAAGAGGATCTCTTGTTGTTCAAAACTGCAACAGCCACCTGAGCTTTGTAGCATATGGGATATCACATGAGGTGTACAGGAGGTAATTTTCTTTTTCTCCTGTCTGGTTTTCAAACAAGGTAAGAGTTAAGATGTGCACCTTCAGATTGGGGCACATAACTTCACATTTACCAATAACTTCCTCCTTGTCCAGTCGATTCAACTGCTGATAAAACCTATTAAAACCAAAGACTATGTTCGTTTGAAATTATTTCAATAAACAAGAGCAGAGTGGCGCAGCGGAAGCGTGCTGGGCCCATAACCCAGAGGTCGATGGATCGAAACCATCCTCTGCTAAAGGAATCCTTTTTACACTGCTATGTCTCCCTTTCCTTCTGAACATGAACTCACCTACTGCTGAAAGTGACTTGCTTTGGCTTTTGAAGTTGATAATATGACAGAATTGACCCAAGAGCTAAAGCCCTGAACTTGGCTGATAGTTTAGTGGTCTTTTGATCTTGAGTCAAGCTCTATACTCCCAGAGGGTATGTGTTTGAAGTTTCTAATGTTCTTCCATGTGTGTCTTCGTTAAGATTGTCCAATTGTCGCCAAAGTGTCATTTACATCTAACCCCCTCCGGTTTGTTTGGGTAAAATCTGTTTCCCAACGGTAGTGTGGCCGAGTGGTCAAAGGCGCTGGATTAAGGCTCCAGTCTCTCAGGAGGCGTGGGTTCAAATCCCACCACTGCCAATAGACTGTCAGTTGAATGTATTGGCAACGTGCAGCTTATCTACTATAAGAGGATCTCTTGTTGTTCAAAACTGCAACAGCCACCTGAGCTTTGTAGCATATGGGATATCACAGGAGGTAATTTTCTTTTTCTCCTGTCTGGTTTTCAAACAAGGTAAGAGTTAAGATGTGCACCTTCAGATTGGGGCACATAACTTCACATTTACCAATAACTTCCTCCTTGTCCAGTCGATTCAACTGCTGATAAAACCTATTAAAACCAAAGACTATGTTCGTATGAAATTATTTCAATAAACAAGAGCAGAGTAGCGCAGCGGAAGCGTGCTGGGCCCATAACCCAGAGGTCGATGGATCGAAACCATCCTCTGCTAAAGGAATCCTTTTTATACTGCTATGTCTCCCTTTCCTTCTGAACATGAACTCACCTACTGCTGAAAGTGACTTGCTTTGGCTTTTGAAGTTGATAATATGACAGAATTGACCCAAGAGCTAAATCCCTGAACTTGGCTGATAGTTTAGTGGTCTTTTGATCTTGAGTCAAGCTCTATACTCCCAGAGGGTATGTGTTTGAAGTTTCGAATGTTCTTCCATGTGTTTCTTCGATTTGATTGTCCAATTGTCGTCAAAGTGGACTTTTCATTCAGACGACTCAGAATTGTTTGGGTAAAATCAAATTTAATTGTAGTGTGGCCGAGTGGTCTAAGGCGCTGGATTTAGGCTCCAGTCTCTCAGGAGGCGTGGGTTCAAATCCCACCACTGCCAATCGACTGCTATTTGCATGTATGTGTTGGCTACTTGTAGTACTTTCTACTGTAAGATCTGTTGTTGTTGAAAACTGCAAGAGCCAGCTGAGCTTCGTAGCATGTGCAATGTCCATACAGGAGGTGATTTTCTATTCCTTCAGTCTGGTTTTCAAACAAGGTAACACAGGGCGCCTTCCCATTGAGTCACATTTGCCTGTATTTTTCGCTGAGTCCACTTGATTTAACTGCTAAGCCAACCCATTGAAACAATGGACTGTGTTCATATGAAACTGTTTCATTGTAAAAGAGCAGAGTGGCGCAGCGGAAGCGTGCTGGGCCCATAACCCAGAGGTCGATGGATCGAAACCATCTTCTGCTAAAGGAATCCTTTATCAACTCCCATGTTATCTGTTATGTTCCCCTTGTCCTTGCCTTCTAAACATTAACTCATCTCCTGCTGAAAGTGACTTGCTTTTGAAGTTGAAAATGTGACAGAATTGACCCAAGAGCTGAAGCCCTGAACTTGGCTGACATTTTTGTGGTCTTTGATCTCGAGTAAAGCTCTATACTCCCACAGGATATGTGTTTGAAGTTTCTAATGTTCTTCCATCTGTGTCTTCGTTAAGATTGTCCAATTGTCGCCAAAGTGTCATTTACATCTAACCCCCTCCGGTTTGTTTGGGTAAAATCTAGTTGCCAACGGTAGTGTGGCCGAGTGGTCAAAGGCGCTGGATTAAGGCTCCAGTCTCTCAGGAGGCGTGGGTTCAAATCCCACCACTGCCAATAGACTGTCAGTTGAATGTATTGGCTACGTGCAGCTTATCTACTAGTTGTAGAAAACTGCAACAGCCAGCTGAGCTTTGTAGCATATGGGGTGTACAGGAGGTAATTTTCTTTTTCTCCTGTCTGGTTTTCAAACGAGGTAAGAGTTAAGATGTGCACCTTCAGATTGGGGCACATAACTTCACATTTACCAATAACTTCCTCCTTGTCCAGTCGATTCAACTGCTGATAAAACCTATTAAAACCAAAGACTATGTCCGTATGAAATTATTTCAATAAACAAGAGCAGAGTGGCGCAGCGGAAGTGTGCTGGGCCCATAACCCAGAGGTCGATGGATCGAAACCATCCTCTGCTAAAGGAATCCTTTATCAACTCCCATGTTATCTGTTATGTTCCCCTTGTCCTTGCCTTCTAAACATTAACTCATCTCCTGCTGAAAGTGACTTGCTTTTGAAGTTGAAAATGTGACAGAATTGACCCAAGAGCTGAAGCCCTGAACTTGGCTGATATTTTTGTGGGCTTTGATCTCGAGTAAAGCTCTATACTCCCACAGGATATGTGTTTGAAGTTTCTAATGTTCTTCCATGTGTGTCTTCGTTAAGATTGTCCAATTGTCGCCAAAGTGTCATTTACATCTAACCCCCTCCGGTTTGTTTTGGTAAAATCTAGTTCCCAACGGTAGTGTGGCCGAGTGGTCAAAGGCGCTGGATTAAGGCTCCAGTCTGTCAGGAGGCGTGGGTTCAAATCCCACCACTGCCAATAGACTGTCAGTTGAATGTATTGGCTACGTGCAGCTTATCTACTATAAGAGGATCTCTTGTTGTTCAAAACTGCAACAGCCACCTGAGCTTTGTAGCATATGGGATATCACATGAGGTGTACAGGAGGTAATTTTCTTTTTCTCCTGTCTGGTTTTCAAACAAGGTAAGAGTTAAGATGTGCACCTTCAGATTGGGGCACATAACTTCACATTTACCAATAACTTCCTCCTTGTCCAGTCGATTCAACTGCTGATAAAACCTATTAAAACCAAAGACTATGTTCGTTTGAAATTATTTCAATAAACAAGAGCAGAGTGGCGCAGCGGAAGCGTGCTGGGCCCATAACCCAGAGGTCGATGGATCGAAACCATCCTCTGCTAAAGGAATCCTTTTTACACTGCTATGTCTCCCTTTCCTTCTGAACATGAACTCACCTACTGCTGAAAGTGACTTGCTTTGGCTTTTGAAGTTGATAATATGACAGAATTGACCCAAGAGCTAAAGCCCTGAACTTGGCTGATAGATTAGTGGTCTTTTGATCTTGAGTCAAGCTCTATACTCCCAGAGGGTATGTGTTTGAAGTTTCTAATGTTCTTCCATGTGTGTCTTCGTTAAGATTGTCCAATTGTCGCCAAAGTGTCATTTACATCTAACCCCCTCCGGTTTGTTTGGGTAAAATCTGTTTCCCAACGGTAGTGTGGCCGAGTGGTCAAAGGCGCTGGATTAAGGCTCTAGTCTCTCAGGAGGCGTGGGTTCAAATCGCACCACTGCCAATAGACTGTCAGTTGAATGTATTGGCTACGTGCAGCTTATCTACTATAAGAGGATCTCTTGTTGTTCAAAACTGCAACAGCCACCTGAGCTTTGTAGCATATGGGATATCACATGAGGTGTACAGAAGGTAATTTTCTTTTTCTCCTGTCTGGTTTTCAAACAAGGTAAGAGTTAAGATGTGCACCTTCAGATTGGGGCACATAACTTCACATTTACCAATAACTTCCTCCTTGTCCAGTCGATTCAACTGCTGATAAAACCTATTAAAACCAAAGACTATGTTCGTATGAAATTATTTCAATAAACAAGACTAGAGTGGCGCAGCGGAAGCTTGCTGGGCCCATAACCCAGAGGTCGATGGATCGAAACCATCCTCTGCTAAAGGAATCCTTTTTATACTGCTATGTCTCCCTTTCCTTCTGAACATGAACTCACCTACTGCTGAAAGTGACTTGCTTTGGCTTTTGAAGTTGATAATATGACAGAATTGACCCAAGAGCTAAAGCCATGAACTTGGCTGATAGTTTAGTGGTCTTTTGATCTTGAGTCAAGCTCTATACTCCCACAGGGTATGTGTTTGAAGTTTCGAATGTTCTTCCATGTGTTTCTTCGATTTGATTGTCCAATTGTCGTCAAAGTGGACTTTTCATTCAAACGACTCAGAATTGTTTGGGTAAAATCACGTTTAATGGTAGTGTGGCCGAGTGGTCTAAGGCGCTGGATTTAGGCTCCAGTCTCTCAGGAGGCGTGGGTTAAAATCCCACCACTGCCAATCGACTGCTATTTGCATGTATGTGTTGGCTACTTGTAGTACTTTCTACTGTAAGATCTGTTGTTGTTGAAAACTGCAAGAGCCAGCTGAGCTTCGTAGCATGTTCAATGTCCATACAGGAGGTGATTTTCTATTCCTTCAGTCTGGTTTTCAAACAAGGTAACACAGGGCGCCTTCCCATTGAGTCACATTTGCCTGTATTTTTCGCTGAGTCCACTTGATTTAACTGCTAAGCCAACCCATTGAAACAATGGACTGTGTTCATATGAAACTGTTTCCTTGTAAAAGAGCAGAGTGGCGCAGCGGAAGCGTGCTGGGCCCATAACCCAGAGGTCGATGGATCGAAACCATCCTCTGCTAAACGAATCCTTTATCAACTCCCATGTTATCTGTTATGTTTCCCTTGTCCTTGCCTTCTAAACATTAACTCATATCCTGCTGAAAGTGACTTGCTTTTGAAGTTGAAAATGTGACAGAATTGACCCAAGAGCTGAAGCCCTGAACTTGGCTGATATTTTTGTGGTCTTTGATCTCGAGTAAAGCTCTATACTCCCACAGGATATGTGTTTGAAGTTTGTAATGTTCTTCCATGTGTGTCTTCGTTAAGATTGTCCAATTGTCGCCAAAGTGTCATTTACATCTAACCCCCTCCGGTTTGTTTGGGTAAAATCTGTTTCCCAACGGTAGTGTGGCCGAGTGGTCAAAGGCGCTGGATTAAGGCTCCAGTCTCTCAGGAGGCGTGGGTTCAAATCCCACCACTGCCAATAGACTGTCAGTTGAATGTATTGGCAACGTGCAGCTTATCTACTATAAGAGGATCTCTTGTTGTTCAAAACTGCAACAGCCACCTGAGCTTTGTAGCATATGGGATATCACAGGAGGTAATTTTCTTTTTCTCCTGTCTGGTTTTCAAACAAGGTAAGAGTTAAGATGTGCACCTTCAGATTGGGGCACATAACTTCACATTTACCAATAACTTCCTCCTTGTCCAGTCGATTCAACTGCTGATAAAACCTATTAAAACCAAAGACTATGTTCGTATGAAATTATTTCAATAAACAAGAGCAGAGTAGCGCAGCGGAAGCGTGCTGGGCCCATAACCCAGAGGTCGATGGATCGAAACCATCCTCTGCTAAAGGAATCCTTTTTATACTGCTATGTCTCCCTTTCCTTCTGAACATGAACTCACCTACTGCTGAAAGTGACTTGCTTTGGCTTTTGAAGTTGATAATATGACAGAATTGACCCAAGAGCTAAATCCCTGAACTTGGCTGATAGTTTAGTGGTCTTTTGATCTTGAGTCAAGCTCTATACTCCCAGAGGGTATGTGTTTGAAGTTTCGAATGTTCTTCCATGTGTTTCTTCGATTTGATTGTCCAATTGTCGTCAAAGTGGACTTTTCATTCAGACGACTCAGAATTGTTTGGGTAAAATCAAATTTAATTGTAGTGTGGCCGAGTGGTCTAAGGCGCTGGATTTAGGCTCCAGTCTCTCAGGAGGCGTGGGTTCAAATCCCACCACTGCCAATCGACTGCTATTTGCATGTATGTGTTGGCTACTTGTAGTACTTTCTACTGTAAGATCTGTTGTTGTTGAAAACTGCAAGAGCCAGCTGAGCTTCGTAGCATGTGCAATGTCCATACAGGAGGTGATTTTCTATTCCTTCAGTCTGGTTTTCAAACAAGGTAACACAGGGCGCCTTCCCATTGAGTCACATTTGCCTGTATTTTTCGCTGAGTCCACTTGATTTAACTGCTAAGCCAACCCATTGAAACAATGGACTGTGTTCATATGAAACTGTTTCATTGTAAAAGAGCAGAGTGGCGCAGCGGAAGCGTGCTGGGCCCATAACCCAGAGGTCGATGGATCGAAACCATCTTCTGCTAAAGGAATCCTTTATCAACTCCCATGTTATCTGTTATGTTCCCCTTGTCCTTGCCTTCTAAACATTAACTCATCTCCTGCTGAAAGTGACTTGCTTTTGAAGTTGAAAATGTGACAGAATTGACCCAAGAGCTGAAGCCCTGAACTTGGCTGACATTTTTGTGGTCTTTGATCTCGAGTAAAGCTCTATACTCCCACAGGATATGTGTTTGAAGTTTCTAATGTTCTTCCATCTGTGTCTTCGTTAAGATTGTCCAATTGTCGCCAAAGTGTCATTTACATCTAACCCCCTCCGGTTTGTTTGGGTAAAATCTAGTTGCCAACGGTAGTGTGGCCGAGTGGTCAAAGGCGCTGGATTAAGGCTCCAGTCTCTCAGGAGGCGTGGGTTCAAATCCCACCACTGCCAATAGACTGTCAGTTGAATGTATTGGCTACGTGCAGCTTATCTACTAGTTGTAGAAAACTGCAACAGCCAGCTGAGCTTTGTAGCATATGGGGTGTACAGGAGGTAATTTTCTTTTTCTCCTGTCTGGTTTTCAAACGAGGTAAGAGTTAAGATGTGCACCTTCAGATTGGGGCACATAACTTCACATTTACCAATAACTTCCTCCTTGTCCAGTCGATTCAACTGCTGATAAAACCTATTAAAACCAAAGACTATGTCCGTATGAAATTATTTCAATAAACAAGAGCAGAGTGGCGCAGCGGAAGTGTGCTGGGCCCATAACCCAGAGGTCGATGGATCGAAACCATCCTCTGCTAAAGGAATCCTTTATCAACTCCCATGTTATCTGTTATGTTCCCCTTGTCCTTGCCTTCTAAACATTAACTCATCTCCTGCTGAAAGTGACTTGCTTTTGAAGTTGAAAATGTGACAGAATTGACCCAAGAGCTGAAGCCCTGAACTTGGCTGATATTTTTGTGGGCTTTGATCTCGAGTAAAGCTCTATACTCCCACAGGATATGTGTTTGAAGTTTCTAATGTTCTTCCATGTGTGTCTTCGTTAAGATTGTCCAATTGTCGCCAAAGTGTCATTTACATCTAACCCCCTCCGGTTTGTTTTGGTAAAATCTAGTTCCCAACGGTAGTGTGGCCGAGTGGTCAAAGGCGCTGGATTAAGGCTCCAGTCTGTCAGGAGGCGTGGGTTCAAATCCCACCACTGCCAATAGACTGTCAGTTGAATGTATTGGCTACGTGCAGCTTATCTACTATAAGAGGATCTCTTGTTGTTCAAAACTGCAACAGCCACCTGAGCTTTGTAGCATATGGGATATCACATGAGGTGTACAGGAGGTAATTTTCTTTTTCTCCTGTCTGGTTTTCAAACAAGGTAAGAGTTAAGATGTGCACCTTCAGATTGGGGCACATAACTTCACATTTACCAATAACTTCCTCCTTGTCCAGTCGATTCAACTGCTGATAAAACCTATTAAAACCAAAGACTATGTTCGTTTGAAATTATTTCAATAAACAAGAGCAGAGTGGCGCAGCGGAAGCGTGCTGGGCCCATAACCCAGAGGTCGATGGATCGAAACCATCCTCTGCTAAAGGAATCCTTTTTACACTGCTATGTCTCCCTTTCCTTCTGAACATGAACTCACCTACTGCTGAAAGTGACTTGCTTTGGCTTTTGAAGTTGATAATATGACAGAATTGACCCAAGAGCTAAAGCCCTGAACTTGGCTGATAGATTAGTGGTCTTTTGATCTTGAGTCAAGCTCTATACTCCCAGAGGGTATGTGTTTGAAGTTTCTAATGTTCTTCCATGTGTGTCTTCGTTAAGATTGTCCAATTGTCGCCAAAGTGTCATTTACATCTAACCCCCTCCGGTTTGTTTGGGTAAAATCTGTTTCCCAACGGTAGTGTGGCCGAGTGGTCAAAGGCGCTGGATTAAGGCTCTAGTCTCTCAGGAGGCGTGGGTTCAAATCGCACCACTGCCAATAGACTGTCAGTTGAATGTATTGGCTACGTGCAGCTTATCTACTATAAGAGGATCTCTTGTTGTTCAAAACTGCAACAGCCACCTGAGCTTTGTAGCATATGGGATATCACATGAGGTGTACAGAAGGTAATTTTCTTTTTCTCCTGTCTGGTTTTCAAACAAGGTAAGAGTTAAGATGTGCACCTTCAGATTGGGGCACATAACTTCACATTTACCAATAACTTCCTCCTTGTCCAGTCGATTCAACTGCTGATAAAACCTATTAAAACCAAAGACTATGTTCGTATGAAATTATTTCAATAAACAAGACTAGAGTGGCGCAGCGGAAGCTTGCTGGGCCCATAACCCAGAGGTCGATGGATCGAAACCATCCTCTGCTAAAGGA
Organism: Pleuronectes platessa; assembly: GCF_947347685.1. Lineage (NCBI taxonomy): Eukaryota > Metazoa > Chordata > Actinopteri > Pleuronectiformes > Pleuronectidae > Pleuronectes > Pleuronectes platessa. The sequence continues at coordinate 7,442,221 of NC_070633.1, forward strand.
ATCCTTTTTATACTGCTATGTCTCCCTTTCCTTCTGAACATGAACTCACCTACTGCTGAAAGTGACTTGCTTTGGCTTTTGAAGTTGATAATATGACAGAATTGACCCAAGAGCTAAAGCCATGAACTTGGCTGATAGTTTAGTGGTCTTTTGATCTTGAGTCAAGCTCTATACTCCCACAGGGTATGTGTTTGAAGTTTCGAATGTTCTTCCATGTGTTTCTTCGATTTGATTGTCCAATTGTCGTCAAAGTGGACTTTTCATTCAAACGACTCAGAATTGTTTGGGTAAAATCACGTTTAATGGTAGTGTGGCCGAGTGGTCTAAGGCGCTGGATTTAGGCTCCAGTCTCTCAGGAGGCGTGGGTTAAAATCCCACCACTGCCAATCGACTGCTATTTGCATGTATGTGTTGGCTACTTGTAGTACTTTCTACTGTAAGATCTGTTGTTGTTGAAAACTGCAAGAGCCAGCTGAGCTTCGTAGCATGTTCAATGTCCATACAGGAGGTGATTTTCTATTCCTTCAGTCTGGTTTTCAAACAAGGTAACACAGGGCGCCTTCCCATTGAGTCACATTTGCCTGTATTTTTCGCTGAGTCCACTTGATTTAACTGCTAAGCCAACCCATTGAAACAATGGACTGTGTTCATATGAAACTGTTTCCTTGTAAAAGAGCAGAGTGGCGCAGCGGAAGCGTGCTGGGCCCATAACCCAGAGGTCGATGGATCGAAACCATCCTCTGCTAAACGAATCCTTTATCAACTCCCATGTTATCTGTTATGTTTCCCTTGTCCTTGCCTTCTAAACATTAACTCATATCCTGCTGAAAGTGACTTGCTTTTGAAGTTGAAAATGTGACAGAATTGACCCAAGAGCTGAAGCCCTGAACTTGGCTGATATTTTTGTGGTCTTTGATCTCGAGTAAAGCTCTATACTCCCACAGGATATGTGTTTGAAGTTTGTAATGTTCTTCCATGTGTGTCTTCGTTAAGATTGTCCAATTGTCGCCAAAGTGTCATTTACATCTAACCCCCTCCGGTTTGTTTGGGTAAAATCTGTTTCCCAACGGTAGTGTGACCGAGTGGTCAAAGGCACTGGATTAAGGCTCCAGTCTCTCAGGAGGCGTGGGTTCAAATCCCACCACTGCCAATAGACTGTCAGTTGAATGTATTGGCTACGTGCAGCTTATCTACTATAAGAGGATCTCTTGTTGTTCAAAACTGCAACAGCCACCTGAGCTTTGTAGCATATGGGATATCACATGAGGTGTACAGGAGGTAATTTTCTTTTTCTCCTGTCTGGTTTTCAAACAAGGTAAGAGTTAAGATGTGCACCTTCAGATTGGGGCACATAACTTCACATTTACCAATAACTTCCTCCTTGTCCAGTCGATTCAACTGCTGATAAAACCTATTAAAACCAAAGACTATGTTCGTTTGAAATTATTTCAATAAACAAGAGCAGAGTGGCGCAGCGGAAGCGTGCTGGGCCCATAACCCAGAGGTCGATGGATCGAAACCATCCTCTGCTAAAGGAATCCTTTTTACACTGCTATGTCTCCCTTTCCTTCTGAACATGAACTCACCTACTGCTGAAAGTGACTTGCTTTGGCTTTTGAAGTTGATAATATGACAGAATTGACCCAAGAGCTAAAGCCCTGAACTTGGCTGATAGTTTAGTGGTCTTTTGATCTTGAGTCAAGCTCTATACTCCCAGAGGGTATGTGTTTGAAGTTTCTAATGTTCTTCCATGTGTGTCTTCGTTAAGATTGTCCAATTGTCGCCAAAGTGTCATTTACATCTAACCCCCTCCGGTTTGTTTGGGTAAAATCTGTTTCCCAACGGTAGTGTGGCCGAGTGGTCAAAGGCGCTGGATTAAGGCTCCAGTCTCTCAGGAGGCGTGGGTTCAAATCCCACCACTGCCAATAGACTGTCAGTTGAATGTATTGGCAACGTGCAGCTTATCTACTATAAGAGGATCTCTTGTTGTTCAAAACTGCAACAGCCACCTGAGCTTTGTAGCATATGGGATATCACAGGAGGTAATTTTCTTTTTCTCCTGTCTGGTTTTCAAACAAGGTAAGAGTTAAGATGTGCACCTTCAGATTGGGGCACATAACTTCACATTTACCAATAACTTCCTCCTTGTCCAGTCGATTCAACTGCTGATAAAACCTATTAAAACCAAAGACTATGTTCGTATGAAATTATTTCAATAAACAAGAGCAGAGTAGCGCAGCGGAAGCGTGCTGGGCCCATAACCCAGAGGTCGATGGATCGAAACCATCCTCTGCTAAAGGAATCCTTTTTATACTGCTATGTCTCCCTTTCCTTCTGAACATGAACTCACCTACTGCTGAAAGTGACTTGCTTTGGCTTTTGAAGTTGATAATATGACAGAATTGACCCAAGAGCTAAATCCCTGAACTTGGCTGATAGTTTAGTGGTCTTTTGATCTTGAGTCAAGCTCTATACTCCCAGAGGGTATGTGTTTGAAGTTTCGAATGTTCTTCCATGTGTTTCTTCGATTTGATTGTCCAATTGTCGTCAAAGTGGACTTTTCATTCAGACGACTCAGAATTGTTTGGGTAAAATCAAATTTAATTGTAGTGTGGCCGAGTGGTCTAAGGCGCTGGATTTAGGCTCCAGTCTCTCAGGAGGCGTGGGTTCAAATCCCACCACTGCCAATCGACTGCTATTTGCATGTATGTGTTGGCTACTTGTAGTACTTTCTACTGTAAGATCTGTTGTTGTTGAAAACTGCAAGAGCCAGCTGAGCTTCGTAGCATGTGCAATGTCCATACAGGAGGTGATTTTCTATTCCTTCAGTCTGGTTTTCAAACAAGGTAACACAGGGCGCCTTCCCATTGAGTCACATTTGCCTGTATTTTTCGCTGAGTCCACTTGATTTAACTGCTAAGCCAACCCATTGAAACAATGGACTGTGTTCATATGAAACTGTTTCATTGTAAAAGAGCAGAGTGGCGCAGCGGAAGCGTGCTGGGCCCATAACCCAGAGGTCGATGGATCGAAACCATCTTCTGCTAAAGGAATCCTTTATCAACTCCCATGTTATCTGTTATGTTCCCCTTGTCCTTGCCTTCTAAACATTAACTCATCTCCTGCTGAAAGTGACTTGCTTTTGAAGTTGAAAATGTGACAGAATTGACCCAAGAGCTGAAGCCCTGAACTTGGCTGACATTTTTGTGGTCTTTGATCTCGAGTAAAGCTCTATACTCCCACAGGATATGTGTTTGAAGTTTCTAATGTTCTTCCATCTGTGTCTTCGTTAAGATTGTCCAATTGTCGCCAAAGTGTCATTTACATCTAACCCCCTCCGGTTTGTTTGGGTAAAATCTAGTTGCCAACGGTAGTGTGGCCGAGTGGTCAAAGGCGCTGGATTAAGGCTCCAGTCTCTCAGGAGGCGTGGGTTCAAATCCCACCACTGCCAATAGACTGTCAGTTGAATGTATTGGCTACGTGCAGCTTATCTACTAGTTGTAGAAAACTGCAACAGCCAGCTGAGCTTTGTAGCATATGGGGTGTACAGGAGGTAATTTTCTTTTTCTCCTGTCTGGTTTTCAAACGAGGTAAGAGTTAAGATGTGCACCTTCAGATTGGGGCACATAACTTCACATTTACCAATAACTTCCTCCTTGTCCAGTCGATTCAACTGCTGATAAAACCTATTAAAACCAAAGACTATGTCCGTATGAAATTATTTCAATAAACAAGAGCAGAGTGGCGCAGCGGAAGTGTGCTGGGCCCATAACCCAGAGGTCGATGGATCGAAACCATCCTCTGCTAAAGGAATCCTTTATCAACTCCCATGTTATCTGTTATGTTCCCCTTGTCCTTGCCTTCTAAACATTAACTCATCTCCTGCTGAAAGTGACTTGCTTTTGAAGTTGAAAATGTGACAGAATTGACCCAAGAGCTGAAGCCCTGAACTTGGCTGATATTTTTGTGGGCTTTGATCTCGAGTAAAGCTCTATACTCCCACAGGATATGTGTTTGAAGTTTCTAATGTTCTTCCATGTGTGTCTTCGTTAAGATTGTCCAATTGTCGCCAAAGTGTCATTTACATCTAACCCCCTCCGGTTTGTTTTGGTAAAATCTAGTTCCCAACGGTAGTGTGGCCGAGTGGTCAAAGGCGCTGGATTAAGGCTCCAGTCTGTCAGGAGGCGTGGGTTCAAATCCCACCACTGCCAATAGACTGTCAGTTGAATGTATTGGCTACGTGCAGCTTATCTACTATAAGAGGATCTCTTGTTGTTCAAAACTGCAACAGCCACCTGAGCTTTGTAGCATATGGGATATCACATGAGGTGTACAGGAGGTAATTTTCTTTTTCTCCTGTCTGGTTTTCAAACAAGGTAAGAGTTAAGATGTGCACCTTCAGATTGGGGCACATAACTTCACATTTACCAATAACTTCCTCCTTGTCCAGTCGATTCAACTGCTGATAAAACCTATTAAAACCAAAGACTATGTTCGTTTGAAATTATTTCAATAAACAAGAGCAGAGTGGCGCAGCGGAAGCGTGCTGGGCCCATAACCCAGAGGTCGATGGATCGAAACCATCCTCTGCTAAAGGAATCCTTTTTACACTGCTATGTCTCCCTTTCCTTCTGAACATGAACTCACCTACTGCTGAAAGTGACTTGCTTTGGCTTTTGAAGTTGATAATATGACAGAATTGACCCAAGAGCTAAAGCCCTGAACTTGGCTGATAGATTAGTGGTCTTTTGATCTTGAGTCAAGCTCTATACTCCCAGAGGGTATGTGTTTGAAGTTTCTAATGTTCTTCCATGTGTGTCTTCGTTAAGATTGTCCAATTGTCGCCAAAGTGTCATTTACATCTAACCCCCTCCGGTTTGTTTGGGTAAAATCTGTTTCCCAACGGTAGTGTGGCCGAGTGGTCAAAGGCGCTGGATTAAGGCTCTAGTCTCTCAGGAGGCGTGGGTTCAAATCGCACCACTGCCAATAGACTGTCAGTTGAATGTATTGGCTACGTGCAGCTTATCTACTATAAGAGGATCTCTTGTTGTTCAAAACTGCAACAGCCACCTGAGCTTTGTAGCATATGGGATATCACATGAGGTGTACAGAAGGTAATTTTCTTTTTCTCCTGTCTGGTTTTCAAACAAGGTAAGAGTTAAGATGTGCACCTTCAGATTGGGGCACATAACTTCACATTTACCAATAACTTCCTCCTTGTCCAGTCGATTCAACTGCTGATAAAACCTATTAAAACCAAAGACTATGTTCGTATGAAATTATTTCAATAAACAAGACTAGAGTGGCGCAGCGGAAGCTTGCTGGGCCCATAACCCAGAGGTCGATGGATCGAAACCATCCTCTGCTAAAGGAATCCTTTTTATACTGCTATGTCTCCCTTTCCTTCTGAACATGAACTCACCTACTGCTGAAAGTGACTTGCTTTGGCTTTTGAAGTTGATAATATGACAGAATTGACCCAAGAGCTAAAGCCATGAACTTGGCTGATAGTTTAGTGGTCTTTTGATCTTGAGTCAAGCTCTATACTCCCACAGGGTATGTGTTTGAAGTTTCGAATGTTCTTCCATGTGTTTCTTCGATTTGATTGTCCAATTGTCGTCAAAGTGGACTTTTCATTCAAACGACTCAGAATTGTTTGGGTAAAATCACGTTTAATGGTAGTGTGGCCGAGTGGTCTAAGGCGCTGGATTTAGGCTCCAGTCTCTCAGGAGGCGTGGGTTAAAATCCCACCACTGCCAATCGACTGCTATTTGCATGTATGTGTTGGCTACTTGTAGTACTTTCTACTGTAAGATCTGTTGTTGTTGAAAACTGCAAGAGCCAGCTGAGCTTCGTAGCATGTTCAATGTCCATACAGGAGGTGATTTTCTATTCCTTCAGTCTGGTTTTCAAACAAGGTAACACAGGGCGCCTTCCCATTGAGTCACATTTGCCTGTATTTTTCGCTGAGTCCACTTGATTTAACTGCTAAGCCAACCCATTGAAACAATGGACTGTGTTCATATGAAACTGTTTCCTTGTAAAAGAGCAGAGTGGCGCAGCGGAAGCGTGCTGGGCCCATAACCCAGAGGTCGATGGATCGAAACCATCCTCTGCTAAACGAATCCTTTATCAACTCCCATGTTATCTGTTATGTTTCCCTTGTCCTTGCCTTCTAAACATTAACTCATATCCTGCTGAAAGTGACTTGCTTTTGAAGTTGAAAATGTGACAGAATTGACCCAAGAGCTGAAGCCCTGAACTTGGCTGATATTTTTGTGGTCTTTGATCTCGAGTAAAGCTCTATACTCCCACAGGATATGTGTTTGAAGTTTGTAATGTTCTTCCATGTGTGTCTTCGTTAAGATTGTCCAATTGTCGCCAAAGTGTCATTTACATCTAACCCCCTCCGGTTTGTTTGGGTAAAATCTGTTTCCCAACGGTAGTGTGACCGAGTGGTCAAAGGCACTGGATTAAGGCTCCAGTCTCTCAGGAGGCGTGGGTTCAAATCCCACCACTGCCAATAGACTGTCAGTTGAATGTATTGGCTACGTGCAGCTTATCTACTATAAGAGGATCTCTTGTTGTTCAAAACTGCAACAGCCACCTGAGCTTTGTAGCATATGGGATATCACATGAGGTGTACAGGAGGTAATTTTCTTTTTCTCCTGTCTGGTTTTCAAACAAGGTAAGAGTTAAGATGTGCACCTTCAGATTGGGGCACATAACTTCACATTTACCAATAACTTCCTCCTTGTCCAGTCGATTCAACTGCTGATAAAACCTATTAAAACCAAAGACTATGTTCGTTTGAAATTATTTCAATAAACAAGAGCAGAGTGGCGCAGCGGAAGCGTGCTGGGCCCATAACCCAGAGGTCGATGGATCGAAACCATCCTCTGCTAAAGGAATCCTTTTTACACTGCTATGTCTCCCTTTCCTTCTGAACATGAACTCACCTACTGCTGAAAGTGACTTGCTTTGGCTTTTGAAGTTGATAATATGACAGAATTGACCCAAGAGCTAAAGCCCTGAACTTGGCTGATAGTTTAGTGGTCTTTTGATCTTGAGTCAAGCTCTATACTCCCAGAGGGTATGTGTTTGAAGTTTCTAATGTTCTTCCATGTGTGTCTTCGTTAAGATTGTCCAATTGTCGCCAAAGTGTCATTTACATCTAACCCCCTCCGGTTTGTTTGGGTAAAATCTGTTTCCCAACGGTAGTGTGGCCGAGTGGTCAAAGGCGCTGGATTAAGGCTCCAGTCTCTCAGGAGGCGTGGGTTCAAATCCCACCACTGCCAATAGACTGTCAGTTGAATGTATTGGCAACGTGCAGCTTATCTACTATAAGAGGATCTCTTGTTGTTCAAAACTGCAACAGCCACCTGAGCTTTGTAGCATATGGGATATCACAGGAGGTAATTTTCTTTTTCTCCTGTCTGGTTTTCAAACAAGGTAAGAGTTAAGATGTGCACCTTCAGATTGGGGCACATAACTTCACATTTACCAATAACTTCCTCCTTGTCCAGTCGATTCAACTGCTGATAAAACCTATTAAAACCAAAGACTATGTTCGTATGAAATTATTTCAATAAACAAGAGCAGAGTAGCGCAGCGGAAGCGTGCTGGGCCCATAACCCAGAGGTCGATGGATCGAAACCATCCTCTGCTAAAGGAATCCTTTTTATACTGCTATGTCTCCCTTTCCTTCTGAACATGAACTCACCTACTGCTGAAAGTGACTTGCTTTGGCTTTTGAAGTTGATAATATGACAGAATTGACCCAAGAGCTAAATCCCTGAACTTGGCTGATAGTTTAGTGGTCTTTTGATCTTGAGTCAAGCTCTATACTCCCAGAGGGTATGTGTTTGAAGTTTCGAATGTTCTTCCATGTGTTTCTTCGATTTGATTGTCCAATTGTCGTCAAAGTGGACTTTTCATTCAGACGACTCAGAATTGTTTGGGTAAAATCAAATTTAATTGTAGTGTGGCCGAGTGGTCTAAGGCGCTGGATTTAGGCTCCAGTCTCTCAGGAGGCGTGGGTTCAAATCCCACCACTGCCAATCGACTGCTATTTGCATGTATGTGTTGGCTACTTGTAGTACTTTCTACTGTAAGATCTGTTGTTGTTGAAAACTGCAAGAGCCAGCTGAGCTTCGTAGCATGTGCAATGTCCATACAGGAGGTGATTTTCTATTCCTTCAGTCTGGTTTTCAAACAAGGTAACACAGGGCGCCTTCCCATTGAGTCACATTTGCCTGTATTTTTCGCTGAGTCCACTTGATTTAACTGCTAAGCCAACCCATTGAAACAATGGACTGTGTTCATATGAAACTGTTTCATTGTAAAAGAGCAGAGTGGCGCAGCGGAAGCGTGCTGGGCCCATAACCCAGAGGTCGATGGATCGAAACCATCTTCTGCTAAAGGAATCCTTTATCAACTCCCATGTTATCTGTTATGTTCCCCTTGTCCTTGCCTTCTAAACATTAACTCATCTCCTGCTGAAAGTGACTTGCTTTTGAAGTTGAAAATGTGACAGAATTGACCCAAGAGCTGAAGCCCTGAACTTGGCTGACATTTTTGTGGTCTTTGATCTCGAGTAAAGCTCTATACTCCCACAGGATATGTGTTTGAAGTTTCTAATGTTCTTCCATCTGTGTCTTCGTTAAGATTGTCCAATTGTCGCCAAAGTGTCATTTACATCTAACCCCCTCCGGTTTGTTTGGGTAAAATCTAGTTGCCAACGGTAGTGTGGCCGAGTGGTCAAAGGCGCTGGATTAAGGCTCCAGTCTCTCAGGAGGCGTGGGTTCAAATCCCACCACTGCCAATAGACTGTCAGTTGAATGTATTGGCTACGTGCAGCTTATCTACTAGTTGTAGAAAACTGCAACAGCCAGCTGAGCTTTGTAGCATATGGGGTGTACAGGAGGTAATTTTCTTTTTCTCCTGTCTGGTTTTCAAACGAGGTAAGAGTTAAGATGTGCACCTTCAGATTGGGGCACATAACTTCACATTTACCAATAACTTCCTCCTTGTCCAGTCGATTCAACTGCTGATAAAACCTATTAAAACCAAAGACTATGTCCGTATGAAATTATTTCAATAAACAAGAGCAGAGTGGCGCAGCGGAAGTGTGCTGGGCCCATAACCCAGAGGTCGATGGATCGAAACCATCCTCTGCTAAAGGAATCCTTTATCAACTCCCATGTTATCTGTTATGTTCCCCTTGTCCTTGCCTTCTAAACATTAACTCATCTCCTGCTGAAAGTGACTTGCTTTTGAAGTTGAAAATGTGACAGAATTGACCCAAGAGCTGAAGCCCTGAACTTGGCTGATATTTTTGTGGGCTTTGATCTCGAGTAAAGCTCTATACTCCCACAGGATATGTGTTTGAAGTTTCTAATGTTCTTCCATGTGTGTCTTCGTTAAGATTGTCCAATTGTCGCCAAAGTGTCATTTACATCTAACCCCCTCCGGTTTGTTTTGGTAAAATCTAGTTCCCAACGGTAGTGTGGCCGAGTGGTCAAAGGCGCTGGATTAAGGCTCCAGTCTGTCAGGAGGCGTGGGTTCAAATCCCACCACTGCCAATAGACTGTCAGTTGAATGTATTGGCTACGTGCAGCTTATCTACTATAAGAGGATCTCTTGTTGTTCAAAACTGCAACAGCCACCTGAGCTTTGTAGCATATGGGATATCACATGAGGTGTACAGGAGGTAATTTTCTTTTTCTCCTGTCTGGTTTTCAAACAAGGTAAGAGTTAAGATGTGCACCTTCAGATTGGGGCACATAACTTCACATTTACCAATAACTTCCTCCTTGTCCAGTCGATTCAACTGCTGATAAAACCTATTAAAACCAAAGACTATGTTCGTTTGAAATTATTTCAATAAACAAGAGCAGAGTGGCGCAGCGGAAGCGTGCTGGGCCCATAACCCAGAGGTCGATGGATCGAAACCATCCTCTGCTAAAGGAATCCTTTTTACACTGCTATGTCTCCCTTTCCTTCTGAACATGAACTCACCTACTGCTGAAAGTGACTTGCTTTGGCTTTTGAAGTTGATAATATGACAGAATTGACCCAAGAGCTAAAGCCCTGAACTTGGCTGATAGATTAGTGGTCTTTTGATCTTGAGTCAAGCTCTATACTCCCAGAGGGTATGTGTTTGAAGTTTCTAATGTTCTTCCATGTGTGTCTTCGTTAAGATTGTCCAATTGTCGCCAAAGTGTCATTTACATCTAACCCCCTCCGGTTTGTTTGGGTAAAATCTGTTTCCCAACGGTAGTGTGGCCGAGTGGTCAAAGGCGCTGGATTAAGGCTCTAGTCTCTCAGGAGGCGTGGGTTCAAATCGCACCACTGCCAATAGACTGTCAGTTGAATGTATTGGCTACGTGCAGCTTATCTACTATAAGAGGATCTCTTGTTGTTCAAAACTGCAACAGCCACCTGAGCTTTGTAGCATATGGGATATCACATGAGGTGTACAGAAGGTAATTTTCTTTTTCTCCTGTCTGGTTTTCAAACAAGGTAAGAGTTAAGATGTGCACCTTCAGATTGGGGCACATAACTTCACATTTACCAATAACTTCCTCCTTGTCCAGTCGATTCAACTGCTGATAAAACCTATTAAAACCAAAGACTATGTTCGTATGAAATTATTTCAATAAACAAGACTAGAGTGGCGCAGCGGAAGCTTGCTGGGCCCATAACCCAGAGGTCGATGGATCGAAACCATCCTCTGCTAAAGGAATCCTTTTTATACTGCTATGTCTCCCTTTCCTTCTGAACATGAACTCACCTACTGCTGAAAGTGACTTGCTTTGGCTTTTGAAGTTGATAATATGACAGAATTGACCCAAGAGCTAAAGCCATGAACTTGGCTGATAGTTTAGTGGTCTTTTGATCTTGAGTCAAGCTCTATACTCCCACAGGGTATGTGTTTGAAGTTTCGAATGTTCTTCCATGTGTTTCTTCGATTTGATTGTCCAATTGTCGTCAAAGTGGACTTTTCATTCAAACGACTCAGAATTGTTTGGGTAAAATCACGTTTAATGGTAGTGTGGCCGAGTGGTCTAAGGCGCTGGATTTAGGCTCCAGTCTCTCAGGAGGCGTGGGTTTAAAATCCCACCACTGCCAATCGACTGCTATTTGCATGTATGTGTTGGCTACTTGTAGTACTTTCTACTGTAAGATCTGTTGTTGTTGAAAACTGCAAGAGCCAGCTGAGCTTCGTAGCATGTTCAATGTCCATACAGGAGGTGATTTTCTATTCCTTCAGTCTGGTTTTCAAACAAGGTAACACAGGGCGCCTTCCCATTGAGTCACATTTGCCTGTATTTTTCGCTGAGTCCACTTGATTTAACTGCTAAGCCAACCCATTGAAACAATGGACTGTGTTCATATGAAACTGTTTCCTTGTAAAAAGAGCAGAGTGGCGCAGCGGAAGCGTGCTGGGCCCATAACCCAGAGGTCGATGGATCGAAACCATCCTCTGCTAAACGAATCCTTTATCAACTCCCATGTTATCTGTTATGTTTCCCTTGTCCTTGCCTTCTAAACATTAACTCATATCCTGCTGAAAGTGACTTGCTTTTGAAGTTGAAAATGTGACAGAATTGACCCAAGAGCTGAAGCCCTGAACTTGGCTGATATTTTTGTGGTCTTTGATCTCGAGTAAAGCTCTATACTCCCACAGGATATGTGTTTGAAGTTTGTAATGTTCTTCCATGTGTGTCTTCGTTAAGATTGTCCAATTGTCGCCAAAGTGTCATTTACATCTAAGCCCCCTCCGGTTTGTTTGGGTAAAATCTGTTTCCCAACGGTAGTGTGACCGAGTGGTCAAAGGCACTGGATTAAGGCTCCAGTCTCTCAGGAGGCGTGGGTTCAAATCCCACCACTGCCAATAGACTGTCAGTTGAATGTATTGGCTACGTGCAGCTTATCTACTATAAGAGGATCTCTTGTTGTTCAAAACTGCAACAGCCACCTGAGCTTTGTAGCATATGGGATATCACATGAGGTGTACAGGAGGTAATTTTCTTTTTCTCCTGTCTGGTTTTCAAACAAGGTAAGAGTTAAGATGTGCACCTTCAGATTGGGGCACATAACTTCACATTTACCAATAACTTCCTCCTTGTCCAGTCGATTCAACTGCTGATAAAACCTATTAAAACCAAAGACTATGTTCGTTTGAAATTATTTCAATAAACAAGAGCAGAGTGGCGCAGCGGAAGCGTGCTGGGCCCATAACCCAGAGGTCGATGGATCGAAACCATCCTCTGCTAAAGGAATCCTTTTTACACTGCTATGTCTCCCTTTCCTTCTGAACATGAACTCACCTACTGCTGAAAGTGACTTGCTTTGGCTTTTGAAGTTGATAATATGACAGAATTGACCCAAGAGCTAAAGCCCTGAACTTGGCTGATAGTTTAGTGGTCTTTTGATCTTGAGTCAAGCTCTATACTCCCAGAGGGTATGTGTTTGAAGTTTCTAATGTTCTTCCATGTGTGTCTTCGTTAAGATTGTCCAATTGTCGCCAAAGTGTCATTTACATCTAACCCCCTCCGGTTTGTTTGGGTAAAATCTGTTTCCCAACGGTAGTGTGGCCGAGTGGTCAAAGGCGCTGGATTAAGGCTCCAGTCTCTCAGGAGGCGTGGGTTCAAATCCCACCACTGCCAATAGACTGTCAGTTGAATGTATTGGCAACGTGCAGCTTATCTACTATAAGAGGATCTCTTGTTGTTCAAAACTGCAACAGCCACCTGAGCTTTGTAGCATATGGGATATCACAGGAGGTAATTTTCTTTTTCTCCTGTCTGGTTTTCAAACAAGGTAAGAGTTAAGATGTGCACCTTCAGATTGGGGCACATAACTTCACATTTACCAATAACTTCCTCCTTGTCCAGTCGATTCAACTGCTGATAAAACCTATTAAAACCAAAGACTATGTTCGTATGAAATTATTTCAATAAACAAGAGCAGAGTAGCGCAGCGGAAGCGTGCTGGGGCCCATAACCCAGAGGTCGATGGATCGAAACCATCCTCTGCTAAAGGAATCCTTTTTATACTGCTATGTCTCCCTTTCCTTCTGAACATGAACTCACCTACTGCTGAAAGTGACTTGCTTTGGCTTTTGAAGTTGATAATATGACAGAATTGACCCAAGAGCTAAATCCCTGAACTTGGCTGATAGTTTAGTGGTCTTTTGATCTTGAGTCAAGCTCTATACTCCCAGAGGGTATGTGTTTTGAAGTTTCGAATGTTCTTCCATGTGTTTCTTCGATTTGATTGTCCAATTGTCGTCAAAGTGGACTTTTCATTCAGACGACTCAGAATTGTTTGGGTAAAATCAAATTTAATTGTAGTGTGGCCGAGTGGTCTAAGGCGCTGGATTTAGGCTCCAGTCTCTCAGGAGGCGTGGGTTCAAATCCCACCACTGCCAATCGACTGCTATTTGCATGTATGTGTTGGCTACTTGTAGTACTTTCTACTGTAAGATCTGTTGTTGTTGAAAACTGCAAGAGCCAGCTGAGCTTCGTAGCATGTGCAATGTCCATACAGGAGGTGATTTTCTATTCCTTCAGTCTGGTTTTCAAACAAGGTAACACAGGGCGCCTTCCCATTGAGTCACATTTGCCTGTATTTTTCGCTGAGTCCACTTGATTTAACTGCTAAGCCAACCCATTGAAACAATGGACTGTGTTCATATGAAACTGTTTCATTGTAAAAGAGCAGAGTGGCGCAGCGGAAGCGTGCTGGGCCCATAACCCAGAGGTCGATGGATCGAAACCATCTTCTGCTAAAGGAATCCTTTATCAACTCCCATGTTATCTGTTATGTTCCCCTTGTCCTTGCCTTCTAAACATTAACTCATCTCCTGCTGAAAGTGACTTGCTTTTGAAGTTGAAAATGTGACAGAATTGACCCAAGAGCTGAAGCCCTGAACTTGGCTGACATTTTTGTGGTCTTTGATCTCGAGTAAAGCTCTATACTCCCACAGGATATGTGTTTGAAGTTTCTAATGTTCTTCCATCTGTGTCTTCGTTAAGATTGTCCAATTGTCGCCAAAGTGTCATTTACATCTAACCCCCTCCGGTTTGTTTGGGTAAAATCTAGTTGCCAACGGTAGTGTGGCCGAGTGGTCAAAGGCGCTGGATTAAGGCTCCAGTCTCTCAGGAGGCGTGGGTTCAAATCCCACCACTGCCAATAGACTGTCAGTTGAATGTATTGGCTACGTGCAGCTTATCTACTAGTTGTAGAAAACTGCAACAGCCAGCTGAGCTTTGTAGCATATGGGGTGTACAGGAGGTAATTTTCTTTTTCTCCTGTCTGGTTTTTCAAACGAGGTAAGAGTTAAGATGTGCACCTTCAGATTGGGGCACATAACTTCACATTTACCAATAACTTCCTCCTTGTCCAGTCGATTCAACTGCTGATAAAACCTATTAAAACCAAAGACTATGTCCGTATGAAATTATTTCAATAAACAAGAGCAGAGTGGCGCAGCGGAAGTGTGCTGGGCCCATAACCCAGAGGTCGATGGATCGAAACCATCCTCTGCTAAAGGAATCCTTTATCAACTCCCATGTTATCTGTTATGTTCCCCTTGTCCTTGCCTTCTAAACATTAACTCATCTCCTGCTGAAAGTGACTTGCTTTTGAAGTTGAAAATGTGACAGAATTGACCCAAGAGCTGAAGCCCTGAACTTGGCTGATATTTTTGTG